>NW_025110101.1:0-24608 GCF_011392965.1 Frieseomelitta varia | reverse complement strand
GATTTGAATCCATTAGATTTTCATTTATGGAGACATTTAAAATCTATTGTATACGCAACGTCGATTGAACATGCTGAAATACTACGAAATAGAATGGAGCAAGGGTTTCCGACAAATTCGAGAAACACGAGGAATGACAGAGAGAGTAACCAGATGAATGACAAGGTGGTCATTTCGAGCATCTTTTGCAAAAGTAATTAAAACAGAAAATTCATTATGTCTCATAAACGAAGACAGATAGGACATATATTTTTCATTATTTTCAGGCATACAATCAGCTCCCGAAATTACGAAACACCCTGTATAATGTAACAACGAAATTCTACTGCACGTCTATCAATAAAAACAGTAGAAACAAATAAAAGAAGATCAATAAGAAGAGAAATTTTGGGAAATTGCTTTAGTGCCGCTTTCGCTCGTATCGTGCGCGAGTGGTTGCTTCGTTCACGCCATACCATACACCGTCCTTATCTACTGCGCTTTCAGCGCAATAAGACCTTCGGCGAGCGGTGTAGGTGCGAGCAACCGTGTTAATTAAAAATAATGCGGTACTCGTAGCGTTTTCTAGAAATGAATAAACGTTGTTTAGCGTGGGCAGACAGTGTACGTGACTCTGAATGGAACGTTCTGAGAGGGCGTGCACGTACTCTCTCTTTCTCTCTCACGGGAAATGGACGACTCTTTCCGCGTTTTGACAGTGGGATTAGGGATCCTTTATGTAAGGATTAGGTTTCTACCCTTCTCCCCCCCCCCTCCCCCTTGATTTCTAGTTTCTTTAAAGTGAAGTTAAAGCGATCGTGGCATTTGTGTGCGGTAATTTAGCGCGCGTATCTGTTTTCATACCCTTTATACACGGAATGTAGGCTCGTGGTTTGCACGTATATTTATACAAGGTGGAAATAGATTAGAAGCATATGTCGCGTCTCAGAGATCGAAGGTCCGCCTCTGAGTAGCGAAATGTGAGCTCTGAAGCGCGAATTCTGAAGCGATTGGGAAGTAGATCGGACGATAGAAAATTTGGTACAGTAAAGAATTGCATTGTCTAGGAACGGTTACCCAGTACAGTGAGATATCTCACAACGAATTAATCTATCTCAGTGTCTTGTTCGTCGTTATGAAAGCATTTATTTGTTGTGCCATCGCATACATTTTCGCATTTCGTACGTATTTAAGAATAACATGTTCGTTCTTCACACGAAATATAAATACACGCGTTACAAATCCGATTCGTCGTGTAAATTTAAATTTTACATTGCACTTTGCGCGTGTAAATGTACATAAATACAACGTGCACGTGCCTTTTATTCGTATCACTGTACATTAATTATATTTGCACGTTGTATTTATCGGGATATCGAGCGAAATATTTTCGTTTCGAGAATATACGCTCGCGCGGAGTTGTTACGAATGATAATTACTCATCGTCGAACGCCTAAATACACTGCTTACAAAAATTAGGGGATATTTCGATATGTTACACGAAGCGATAGAAACAATTTTCATTTACTAAACAGAGAACATCGGAAATGCAAAGAAAGTTGTTCTTGTTTAATAATTAAAAAAAAAAAAAAAAAAGAAAAGAGTCAAATGCTTCCTTCTTTCGTCGCTTCACATTCGCATGTTTTTGAGATATCCCNGTAATATCGATTCCAACTTCGTTTCGCGCGGCGGATCGAGCGTGTAAAAAAAAAAAAAAAGATTAAAAAAAAAAAAAAAAAAAAAAAAAGGAAACGAACGGAAGATCAGTGACATTTTTACGAGCAAACGATCATTCATGATAAACGAACGCATGGATCGCATGCGTTCACAATTGAGCATAGCGTCACGACCAACAAACAAAGTTGTCAAAGCGAACTACCGAGCATCTGTCGCGCATTGCTAATTAGCGCGTCAGAAAATGCGTGAGAAAATTTCAGTGAGTATCGAGCACGCGAGGCAAAAATCGAAGGTTATCAAACGAACATCTTGCATTCGGCTGAAGTAATGTGAATCACAGCATTTTTATAGCTGTAACCGATTCGAATTTTCCCTGCCTAGCAACTGAACGGATTCCGAGTAGTCTGAATGAATCCGAAAGTATAAAACATGGAAACGGTGGCGCTAGAATTTCTGGCGGGAAAGGAGCGGGCCACGTTAGGTTAGGACACGAATCACCATGCGTGATGGTTATCTTCTCATTTCGGTCTACCGAAAGACCCGATACAGATGGATGATTTATATCTTCCTACAAATTTTTTACTTACAACTTATAGATCGTTCGTATGATATTTTATTTGTAATCATTCGTTAAAACTGTTCAATATTTAATAATTTTAATAATATTTTAATATTAATTTTTAGATTATTATATATACTATTATATATATTTTTATATTTTAATATTAGTTATAATTTTAGTAATATTATATGAAGTTAGGTCAAGCAAAATGAGTATTATTCAAATAAAATGTCATTAACAAAACGATTATTTAAGCAATAATATTATTTTATTCTTTTAAGACTGTTTGAAACTGGATGTATTGTTACGTTGTAAAATGATCTAGATTATAAAATAATAAATAAATATATTATAAAATACTAAATAATAATAATAAAATTATAAACTAATAAATAATAATAAAATTATAAAATAATAAATAATAATAATAAAAAATTGCACAATTTAAACGAAAGTAACACTTTTATAACATTCCTTGAAACGTAACATCAAAAAACGAATGAGGTTGTTACACAATCTGATAATAATGTTCCCGTGATACTGATAATTTGAAGTCTACATGATACAAACGTTTTCATTTTGAAAAAATTTCTATCGACAGCGCCATTGTAAAATATGGTAGAAGCTAATTGAGGGAGAACGGTTTCTACGGAAAGGATCGTACAAGACTGAAATTTGAAAGTGTGGTAATATTTTCTTCCAACAGAGAACAGAGGTCGACAGCTAAAATATGTTGACCGCCTGTGGCAACTTCGGAAATGTAGAGAAAAAGGATGGTAGAGGGTTTTCTCTACCAAGAGCCCTTTGCTCACAATATTGCCGGCCGGCTGACGCAACAATGTGTTGCGTTTATGTGTGTTGGGTGTGTGTCTACATGCATCTACAAAACTGATGTAACGGCCCTTATACATCTCCTCTCCCCTCTTACCCGTGAAGACCCAACAGCTTCCTGTAACCCAAACGAAATTCTACTTCTCTACACAGCTACACAGCGTAGAATTGTAGGAAAACGATTAAACGAAACTCCGTGTTCTTAATTATACCTACACTGTTACCCACTAAATTGACCTCTTCAGGAATACGGATATATATATGTGATATGTGTAACGTTTTTAGTTAAAATTATTCTAAACGAAAAAAAAATTAAAATTTATTTCACTACAGATTCCTCCTAAAAACAATAAAAACAAAAAACTTGTAAATGTAATCGAATGAAAAATTGAATCGTTTCTTCTCACTGAAAAATTCGTCCCTGAAAAGCTAAGAGTACACTTGCATGGGACGTGAAATAATGTAACTGAAAGATGAGAAATATAAATACGTAACAAATAATATGTAATATTCTGTCGAAAGCATGGTAATTGCAAAAGTGAGAAATCTACAAAGCAGTTAAAATTCTAGGTTACAATGTAATTGTTAATGTGAAAATTAGAAAGATTGCAACGTAATAGAAAAGACATAAAAAGATTAAAAAGATTAAAAGACATAATAAGATTTTTGTAATAGAAAAGACATAAAAAGATTAAAAAGACATAATAAGATTTCTGTAATAGAAAAGACATAAAAAGTGTATAAATATAAATTTGAAATGAAGAAGTTTACTGAAGTTCAAACGATGAAGAAAGTTTAAGACTAACAAATTGAAACTTATGTACATAATATACAGCAAATGTAACTATTTTATTGTATTTAATATCTATTATATATATTTATCTATAGATATTTATTCATTATCTGAAGCATTCATTTGTTATAGATTTAAAATTTTTCCACAGAAGTATTTATTACTAATAATAAAACACTTTGATATAAATTAATAAAGTAATAAAAATATATTTTAGCAGTTAAAAAAGAAAGTTTCCAGTCCTATACTCGGATGTTTCTCCGTTAAGATATTTGAAATATAACATTGAAATATTCTAACCCTCGGACAGCGGATGGTTAGAATAGCGGCAGACGATGGTGATGACCGGGTTAGTTTCGAGTCAATAATGTATTTCCTTTTCTCTACATAGTTAGAAGCGAGTTCCAATAGATTTTATTGGATATTTTAAGTTTCTAAGTTATTTTAATACGTCACAATTGAAGCAACAAATATATTTCTTACGTTCTCCTAACCTGTATTTATTTTATAATTGCAAATAATAACAAGCTTTCAAATAGTCTCAACATAAACTCATAATTTTATTTCAATAAACGAATTAACTCAGATAAGAAATTATTACATCTTGCGCTAAATGAAGTTTTACTTTTTCAATGTTACTTCTAAAATAAAAATAAAGTAATAAATTAATTGAAACATTAATTTCAGCTATTTCAAATTGTTAATAAAATGTAACCGAACCTAATACAAAATTTTTTCAGAAAAAAAAGAAATAAATATCATCGGTGAAGAAGAGAACAGTTCTGCTAGAACTTTCGTTCTACCGCGTAGTAACCATGAAAAAAGGGTCTACGGAAACAGACCCACACAATGTTACAGAGTACCCGCCCTAAAACTTCGTGGAACGAAGATAAAAATTCTTTCTACACAGGCGTGCTGGGCACAATGTTGAAATGAAGCTCAAGCGTATCATTGTATTCGCAACTGTTCCTATTACTTTTTCCTCGAAAATCGTCACATATCGCATGTTTTCTTACGGCAGTGAGAGCGTTGTACTGCGCAGCGATAAAGTAGCTAACACAGTGGTAATATATCGACAGAGTATATATACGTAGTTAGGATATGCTACATAGAAAATAGATAAAATTGTAGACGGAGCCAACAAAAAATGTTACACTTCCGGAATAAAGAATATCACGTCTCCTATGATGAACGAAATTTTTTTTTCTTTCTGTGCCTTTTCTAACATTTGTATCTTCTCATTATAAATACATTTTATGATTAGAGTTACTGAAAGGAAATTATTTTTAACTAGGTTTTAACTAGGTTATGTAACACGTCAATTTTTTAATAGATAAATTAAGTAAGTTAACTTATATATATATATATCGTTATTATTATTAAGTTAACTTATATATTTATTTCGACACTTTATAGATAAGTTAACTTATATAAATTTATTTCGTTATTATTATTATTAAGTTAACTTATATATTTATTTCGTTACTTTTCGTCCTTTATGTTTTCTTTTTTTTGCTTTTTGTGCAATTTAATAATTATTTAAAAAGAACAATTTTCTAAATATTGGAACAGTTGATATTTTAATATTAATAATAGACATTTTGTGGTTTCAGATTTTCAATTTCTCTTTCATGAAACACTCACAATAATCGTAAGTAGTATTTATATATTTTTATTGTCATTTTTCCATTAGAACTAATAGAGTTTGTTACAAATTATGAAATTTGAAAGAAGTTGTGCTAAATTAAATTTTTACCAATTTTTTTAAATTAAATTTTTTTGGATTTCTATTGTATACGTTAAATATCTTCAACTTTTAATTTATTATCTGAGGTACATTTTATATTTTATATATATTATAAGAGAATTATTTCTCCCTTCTTTCTTAAATGTTTAATTTGATATCGTTAGATAAATATTTTAGATTAATTATATGTAAAAAGAAATAAATAAATATGAGTAATTAAATAATTTATACACTAATGTCCCAATATTCGACTGTGATAAATTAATTAACCATGCGATAATTTCAAATCCCTCCTTTGAACTATTTAAAACCGGAATCTACATCCTGATAAATTTTACACATATTAAAATTGACTGTAATTCTGTAAATATGTAAAAATAGTTTATAGTATATACTAAACTGCAGATTTTCATACAATTTTGCAGTATATGTAAGATATATATATATATATATAAATCTATAAATGTGAATACATTATTGATTAAATAAAAAAATGATTCAGTTAGGAAGTCTCTTCTTTACTATAATCTATTACAATTAATTTTTCTGTAGATAGACAGATAAAAATTATATAAAGATGAGATACATCTTGTACACATTCTAAAAACAGAAAATTATTAATTCACCTTCTTTCAATTCTAATAGTTATTTTCTTCAGATTTTTTTTTTTTTTTCTCTTTATCGCTTTACTATCAGCTTCGAAGGCTTGCAAAATCGATTATTAATAGAGACGTCAAGATAAAATCTCGAGAATTGTAAGTATTAATGAAAGAGGGCGCGTGAAAAATGTAAAAATCGTTATTAATATTCTAGATGCGCAAACAAGTAGTGGTTTTGATAAACGAGACCAATTCTTATGCTAATAATTCTGTCAGAAATGTGGCCGAAAAATCTTAGACAAATGAATATTTTTATTTCATATTTTTACCGAGCGAAACATATGTCATTTACGCGAGATTAAATTTATATATAAGTTTTTGATTTATAAATAAAAATTATCAAATATTTATAATTTCTCAGTGAAACTCCAGATTATATTTTTGTATATTATACAATTATTGTAGGATTATTATAAATATTGTTATTATAGACTATTATTATTGTTATTACAGAATATTGTAAAATTATTGTAAATTATATAATTTTTACAATTGAAATGTTATAATTAAATATAACATAATATAATGAATAATATAAAAATTTTATACAAGTATATACAAATATAGAAAATATCGTCTCGGTTTGAAGATTTACAGGGACAAGTGTCAAATGTCCCTTTACCTTGAAAGTCCTTGGTAATTGCCAAAAAGTTTTTCGTTGAATTTAGAAATCTACTTACTACCTGAGAACATAGCAATGGAACCGGCACTTTCAAAATTTCTGACCATTTATCTCAATTTTTTCGCCTATCGCGTTGGATTAAGGTGTACTGGTAATTCAATATCTAGGAGAGTATCGAGTTTCGGACGCTGATTCGGTCATCAAATTAGATCTCGGTTCAGTAATCCTATCAACTAGCACGAAGGTTTCCTTCGCTTACGGTTGTCCGAGATTTTGCTTCGAGATTTTCTCTTTTGCCATCTTCCTGTCCGTAGATTCGAACAGATCACGACCCTTACATCTCACTTGAGCTACTGTTTGGAATTTCGTCTCATCAGAAATATTTTTCGTCATATTTCGAATACTAGAGCACCGACATTTGTATATTTTTATTATGTGAAAATCGTAGTAACAATTTTATTTGACAGTCAATTTGACTTCTGTCTGCATTACAAATTTAATATTTATTAATAGCAAAATGATAGAATTTGAATTTTATTTTAATAACCTATTTTATGAGTAATTATTATATCTGCAATAGTGAAATAATTTTTAATTTTTCTGTATATTACAGATTTAATATTTGATGATTTTAAAATAACACTATTTCCACTGTTTTACATTTAATAAATCACTATATGCAAAATGGTAAAATAATTTAATAATAAAACTAATTTTCAACAAAATTGAATTCGCTAACTTTTTTCCTAACTTCAAATTTCATGGAGGAAAAAATGATGCTAACACCACTATTTTGAAGATCAAGTTTCACGCTTTAATTTTTGTTTTAATTTTCATATGAAATTAGGTCACAAGATTGATCGAACCTTTGCAAATAAAATGTATAAGACGAGAAACTAAATCTACTTCATTTAAAGTTAATAACTTTATACGAGTTCTTTACGTCATGTGGAATGATTGGTTAAAATTGTTACTTAATCTATCTACGAAGAATGATAGAACGAAAAAATATATACTATGTCAGTAATTAAATAATTTTACGTAAAAGTAATAATCTTTGATACTCTTTTGAAGAAAATGCAAATAAACTTATTACATAATCTAACTTTTCAATTAATTGATATGTATGTATAAAAAATTTTTCATTTGAATTAGAAAATAATATTGATAAACAATATAATTTATGTTATAATTAATATTGAAACAATCGAATTTATAAAATGTTATTTAAAATTTATTTAAAATTTATTTAAAATTTAAATTGAAGCATCTTTCTTTTGATTAACGAGAGAAGGGAACGTAGAAGATATTAAATCTGCAAACACCTTCGATAACTTATGTCTTCAGACAAGACACCCTCTGAATGTATGCAGGTTCCGCCTACCAGATGTTTCTTCGTTCACCAACGAAATACGCTCTTTTTTTATTTTTTTAACGAAAAAAATATTGAAATTTTCAACAGTTGACTGATTACGACTCTCAATTTTGTAAAATACTAAATATATTTAAAATATACTATGATATATGTAGCTGTACTATACTATATTTAAAATATAGTGTGATATATATATATATCATACTATATTCTTATTTTTATAGTATGATATATCATACTATAGCTACATATATCATACTATATTTAAAATATAGTATGATATATGTAGCTGTACTATACTAAATATATATAAAATATAATGTATGATAAATATTGTATTATTTAATAACATAATTATAATATTAGAATATTTACTATTTACATACTGCATTATTAATATTAAAATATTTACTATTTACATACTGCATTATTAATATTAGAATATTGGATGTTTCAATATTTCGAAAATTATTTTTCTAAACTATGTAAAAGTACACGAGATGAAAGAAGAAAATGCAAAATGAACTACGTACTGAAGAAATGAAAGTTAGAAAAATTACAAAATTGAAATTAAAAGTTAAGATTTTAAAGCAAAATAATTGATTTGTTGTTGATAAATTTTATATAAAAGTAACGATTTTTTTTTTTTTTTTTTTTTTTTAAAAAATAAAAAAAAAAAAAAAAAAAGAAAAGAGTCAAATGCTTCCTTCTTTCGTCGCTTCACATTCGCATGTTTTTGAGATATCCCCTAATTTTTGCGAGCAGTATATTATCCAAAGGAAAAAACTAACGTGGAGAAATTGAGGGAAAGTTGTTGTTGGGTTGGAGAGGGGTGCCGTTAGTCGCGTCGGGGTGCCGTGGCTCCAGTGACGTCACTGGAACGTCCGCGGACGGGGCGGGGCCCCTCGAATCGATGAGCGTCGCGACGCCGGGGGCGGCGACGTCGACGACGAGTGTAACGAGCCGCCGCTGCCGACGCCGACGTCGACGTCGACGTCGGGGGACGGGGATTTCCAGGCTTGGATCCACGTCGTCGCGGCGGAAACGCGAAACTCCGCGAGCCCCGCAGGCTCTCTCTCTTTCTTTCTCTCTCTTTTTCCCTCTCTCCGACGTCACGAAATTCGATTTACGCCTTCTCGTCGATGAGCGCATTCATCGACTTTCTCTCATTTTGCCTGGGAAATTTTCTGTTTTTTTCTTTCTTTCTTTCTTTTTCCTTTTCGAGACTCTCCTCCTTCTCTCCTTTTCTTTTCTTCTCTCTCTCTCTCTCTCTCTCTCTCTCTCTGTTCTTATTTTCACTCTCCTCCGTTTGTTATTCCGCTCGCGTTGTCTTCCCGTTGATGGAAAGAAGATTGTGATTTATGGTTTTATGCATTTTCACGGGCATAATCAACTTCCTGCGACGGCGTGTTCCAACGTCGATGGCAGACGCTGATGGTTTTGAACGAAGACGCGTTCTTGTCCTGCTGTCTCTCCTTCGTAACCAAGCGCGGGTTGTTTGTCGATTTTTAAATTCCTACTTTCCCTGAAATACAATTTTTGGATGTCGTAGACTCCATTGTTACTGTGTTACTCGCTTTGTAGTTGTTTAATATCCACATTAAACTGTATTACAGAGGGTCTATTAAGGATCTATATAAATTGTTCTGTGTCAAAATCTTTCTTATTAGTTAATTTAATTAGGGTCACGGTCTAATTTTTCTTCTCTCTCATATCCTGGGCTGGAAATCGGTAAAAACTCGAGAAACACGCCCCAAAAGATTATAGATTAGATCACGTTATAGTATCAATTTTCAATCACTCTGAATCACCTTTAACTATTATCATTTTTCTTCGCATGATAGCGACTACAAGTTTCGTAGTGCGTTGCATACTGGTCTTTGGGATGAAAATAGGGTCGGTGCTTCCTCGATTCATTAGAGGTTCACTGGCGTGTACACGGCGAAATCGCGTTAAAGCACGATAAAACGAAATTAAAGAGAGAGAGAGAGAGAGAGAGAGGGGCTGGTTAATTGAACGATGGATATAATTGATCGTAATTGCAGCTAGTGGACGCGTGCTCGAAACGATTCGCAAGTTTTCCAAGGCGAGTCAAGCGTTCGGCCCGCCGATTTTGTGTTCGCCTGTACGGCCCCGCTCGTACTTTTGCTCGCTGCCTCGAGAGATTTAATCGAGTGACGGAGAGTACGCGCGCCCGATTCAATTAACGGCGCAGGCACTTGTTACCATACGTATCGCGCGTCAAAGGAAGAAAGGAGAAAACACTGGGAAAAAACAACGCGCGATAAAGAAAATATTGGAAAATCTGTTCTATTCTCCGCGACAGAGATCTCGTGTCGAGAATCTCCGCTTCTGGTTTATTATTATTGTTGCACGTATTTTGTGTAATACGAAGTAGCCTGAGTGGATGAAATGTTTCGTTCTCTACAATTATCTCGTTCACGTGTATTGATATTTTGTTGAACTTTCCTTTTGTCTTCTCTCGTTATTTCAATCAACGGCAGTAAACGGTAAAAATAAAATAATAAAGTATATATATTGATTTTCGGATGAAATTTGATAGAATTTTAGCCTTTGTCTACCTCGAATTATTGATTATTATCTAACATCAAGAATTATTCTCCATTACCATTCACAATCGTTCATTAATCTACAAATCAAATCTAAAAACAGAAAACAATGTCACGCAGCCCGAATTAAACTCTACTCTGTTTGAACCGTGTAAAGTGAGTTTCTCTAGTTGATTAACTGATGGTTAACAGTCATCATTCTCTAATCACCTAGATACAGACGTCTTGCATGAAGGGACGCGAACTCCACCAGAAGCCAGTGTACGAAACAAAGGCGCACAGAGGAGGTGGAATTCCTCCGGAGCCGGTCAGTTGATTATCGGCGAATTAGAGGGTTAATGTTGCCGGTGAACGGACCCATTCAATGTTTGTTACCGTATTACAAGACAATTTCCTTCCGACAGGCCATAGACGGTGCCTCGGTATCCGGTAGCCCGATAATCACAGGTGCATAATGCGCCTAATTGGTAATTAAAGGTCCCGCCAGTGGCGTATACACCTTGTGCTCCTTCTACCTCTCTCTCTCTCTCTCTCTCTCTCTCACTCTCTCATCGTGTGTGTCACACCAAGAAGATCACGAAGCGTCACGCAAACCTAATATCGTGCTGTGTTACGCGACAGACGTGGTCTGAATCGGGGCCCCCATGACTCAGGCCCACGTTGCACGTATAGTACACACGTACGTGGTCGATTGTCCGTCAGAGAAGAAGGGAGACGAGTTGCGAGAACGGCAATTAAATTGCTGGCGGACTCTACCAGTCCAGTTCGCTGGAAATCTGTAATTAGCAATGTCCGTGCGTAATGATAAAACGGGGGGGGGGGGGGGGGGATAGGACTGTGCACGTGTCCGTTCGTACACGTTCTTTCTCGCGTGGGTTTAAATTAAACATTGAGCTAGTTTAGAGGGAGTCGATGGAACTTGGTTCGTTGGATCGTGGATCTTATTCGCGTTTCGCACGATTTAATTTAACCTATTTAAATCGCTAGAAATACGCTGCCTCGCGTGTTTCTATAAAATTTCTAACTCGAGGATCCGAAATTTCTTGACCATTTTGGTAGTTGTAGTGTTAACCTCTTGTCGCTGGAACGACATGCCACGCACGTCGAAAATTTTTTTGTCACAAAATTGTAATATTTTCTCAGTTTCGAGTTTATATTTAAGTAAAACAGAATAGGTAAAGAAAATAATAAATTTGTCACTTCTCAGATATCGTACCGTACGTGTTCAAAGAGAAAGCGTCGAATTATTGTCCACGGCTCGGTCACTCGTTATGGTCCGCAATCAGTTGCCAGCGCAAGTGGTTAAAAATTCAATTTTAGGTTTCTGGAATTTCAGACGGTATTTGGAATTTTTATAGTGCAAGATTGTACGTTGTTCAGGATTGTTTCAGTTGTCGAACCTGTATAACGATAGATACCAGTTGCTTTCATCCTGATAGAGGTTGAACGCTCGGTGAAAATCCATTGGAAATTTCATACATTTTGCTCGATCGAAATATTTTTCTAGTTTCACGTTCATATTTAATGAATAACCGACGCCTCCAGTAACAATTTGACTGTCGTTCGGAACATGTTTTCAACTGAATCATTTAAATACGTATTTATCTACTCTTCCCACTATCATCCATCCACCGTACAATTAAACAAAAAGTTCCACAACCGTAAATTAAATGAAAAAAAAAAAAAAAATGTATTTTATATTACAACAATTTAGAGGAAGAAATGAACTGAAATTTCAGAATTTCGTGCCTCTGCGAGATAGCGTACGCGTCCGAATGTTAGTCTCGTCGCTAATGGCTAACATTAATTAAATCATAACATTTCGTTCACCTACTTTCGTTCGAGAAAAGTACGTTTCGTTCGTTAATTCGAATTTAATTAGTCCACTCTCGCGAACGATAGTTTCCACTTAATTATAGAATCGTGGAATTAGCGAGTCAGCTTTAGCTGCCTTCAGTCGGATGTCAGCCGCGCGATACCGCCGTCGTCGCGACGTAACCGCGCTGGCGTACGAGCGATGTGGCTGGCCGCGTTCCAAAAATCGGCGATACACGCGCGTAGTAAGCAACTGCTACTCGAGGTCGAAGTACAGGGGTGTCCTGTTGGCTCGTTGGGACGAGCATAATTTCCCAGGCCCTCTCGTTTGCTCGGCCTCTGCGTTTGCACGGTCCTCTTCTCTCTTCTCTCTCTCTCTCTCGATGGTTAATTCCCGTTCGAGGCGTGTATCGAATATTGTTCCAGCTATTATCGCAATGAACGCAGGAAGTGCAAACGATTCATTGTGATCGTCGTCGTCATCCTCGCTTCGATGTTCGACTTGCAAAAATTAAAGTTCTTAGACCTTTATGAATGCTTATACTTTTGTATTTTTGCTATTATTTGTATTGATCAATTTGCATCTGTGGACGCGAGAATGATAAATGTTCGCGAAGCTGTACATTTCGCGAATGAAATTTTGTCTGGTGCGAATCGTGTTTTAATATTTTCCCTCTTGTAACTGCAAGCTTCGAAGAATTTTTCTTGTTCTTTGTCTGTTGTGTGGCAATAATTGTAGACATTTAGTTATTTGTAGAATGTAAAATTGTGGAATTTTATTATTTGTGTGTGTGTGTATTGTGTGGCAATAATTGTAGACATTTAGTTAATTATAGAACGTTAAATTGCGGAATTTTATTATTTTTGTGTATATATATATATGTATTATGTGGCAATAATTGTAGACATTTAGTTAATTATAGAATGTTAAATTGTGGAATTTCATTATTTTTCTATATATATATATATATTGTATATTTTATTATTTTATTATTTTTGTATGTATACATACACAAAATAATACACAATTTTGCGTCTAACATTAAGAATTAAAATCAAAATCTTGTGTTACCTTTATCTTAAGGTATTGGAGAAATTAAATGTTTTCAAATTTTCGCGAACATGATTAATGATGCAACGAGTGTTGCTGTACCTTGAATATTTTATTTACAGTGACAAAAGAAAGTTCCAAAGACAAATGTACGAGGTATTCTACAATTTTACAAAATGTGCTCATATTTGACAATCGAGTCGTGGATGAATACACGATGATGACAGACAGAAGAAAGTTGAATTAAAAATATGAAAAAAAAAAGAAGAAGAACAAGATTACATTCGTCAATTTCGTCGATAAACACAAACGCGAGTACTTCAAATCCAACGGTCTAACGATCGTTTTCAAGGATCGGCCGAGGCATTTTCTTCGTTAATTGAATTTAATCAAACGCTCTCAATTTCGCTTGATTACCCAACGAGGGCCGCGCGATACGTCTGCTTAAACGTCGCCGGGCGCACGAGCAACGGTCTTGCTTGTTTTCGAGAAAAAGCGGAACTTAATTAAGAGCATTTAGCCGGTTTTAATCCGGTCGGCAGTCGGTGTATAATGCTACTCCAGCCCGCCACGGGAAGGGTTAATCTTTTATTAGCCGGAAGTGACGTTTGTTTCTCTCTCTCTCTCTCTCTCTCTCTCTTTCTGTTGCCTCTCCTCTTCGTGGCGAGGAGCAGCTAGCAACTTTTCGACGTCGTTCGAAAAATGCATACACCTACGAATCGCTTTTTGCCACGACGTAGTACCACGTTTGTCGCGTCTGTGTTGGCGGCAAACTCGAGTCACTTCAAGAAGCTTAAAACTCTCGAAAGTCCTGGCGAGTCTCGAGTCGCGAGATCCTTGGAGGAAAGTCTTGATCGCCTTCGGATATCTTAAAACCCCTCTCTTCCTCGAGAGCCGAGGTTTGATAAATTTCAAAGACGCGTTTAATGTGCAGAAATGTGTGAAACGTTCGAGATACGAACGTAACCCGCTCGTTGAGATCCTCGGCGGTTGAAACGAAGTAATTTATATTCGAGTCCTTTCTCCTTTTGAACCGCGTTCAGAAAAGAAACATAAATTTGTATAAAAAGCCACGACTCGAGTGGCCGAATATCTCTTACGAGATAATTTAAAAAATTAATTATTTAAAGTTTTTTCAAAATTACTAAATATGAATGTTGGAGGGAAATTCTTAAATTAATCAAACACTCGAGATCCACGAGTTTGTTGCAACTGTCGAGAGCTTTTCGACAGCTTATTAAAATCTTTGAGAATTGTAAGCTTCGATTCGAGTTTGCCGCTACAGTTCAGTATTCAATCTTTGCCAGTTGTGTTCTATAGATGAAGATATCACGCAGCAGAAAGATATCACCCACAATTGCTCACTTGATAAGTTATTAACGTAAAGCTATGTGTGTTACTTTGTCAGTTTAAAATTAAATTTACCGTGGACTGAGTTTTCTATCAACTTTATTCTTCACACGCCGTTTTGATTCTTGCAATCAATTCGTCTCGTGGATTATTGAAAGTATTTACAACGTTCGATGTTGAATATTTTTGTATCGTAAACTTTTTTTTTTTAAGGACGAACGAATATTTTCGTAAACTAACTTAAAAGATGAATTTTTCTACAAAGGAAATTCGTCACACTTTGTATTCTACAACTAGACTGCGCATTCGTAGGAAATTTTAAAGCGCAAAATTGTACGAAATAGTCGAGCTAAATACAAAGCTTTTTTTTATTATTGCATAACAGGTGATGTATCTCTCTTTCAAACATTATAGATTTTAAAATATTATTTTATATTTATTTTATTAAAATAAATTTAATTATATACATTATAATAATATTATTATATACATTATAATAAATATTATTATATACATTATACATTAAATGTTATTATACGTTACAAATATTATTATATACATTATACATTTTAAAATATTATTTTATATTTTATATTATTAAAATATCATTATATACATTATAGATTTGCAGTTCGAGGGCTGCTATTAACAGGGCTGTTTAGCCCTATGAATTTATTTTCCAGTCTTATTTCTACTCGTAGAAATTTCGAATTTATTTTCCAGTCTTATTTCTACTCGTAGAAATTTCGAACGGTGAAGTTGGAAACTGTACACAAATTCGGAGCAATCCGAGGTGTCTCCCCGTCGGTGAGCAAGGTGGGGATTTCTGTTCCCCTAATTTCGACCATCGGTGCCATCCTTTTGTTCGCAGCCTGTTAATTCGCTATTTACAGGCGCGTGTCCATTAATTCAGTCGCCGTTAGGGGTTTAATATCGCGGCGGAGATAATCCGCGAGAGGTTATTAAAAAAGCCGAGCGAAACTTCAATTCAGCCGTTAAAAAATGGAACCGCGGCTGCCGCACACTCTCTCTCTCGCCCTCCCTTTCTTTCCACTCTTTCTCTCTCTGTCCCTTCGAAATAAAATCCACCGAATAAAGAGCGTTCATTTGCATGTACGTGCCGGCGAATAAACAGCGAAGACCTTCCATGCGTGTGTGTGTGTGTGTGTGTGTATTTTTTTGTGCGCAGCATGGAGTATTCGGGACAAGCTTGCGTAAATTGGTGGCCGAGATTTGTCTTGTTGCTCGTCGGAAATTAATTCTTCGGACGTTTTACGACAATTGCATACGCTTTGCGGAAGTGTTTTCGAACGCCTGTTGAAAGTTTTTCTTTTTTTTTTTTTTTTGGTTGAAATATGTTACGCGCGTGAAATATCGCGTTGCTTCGTTAACGCGGCACGCAACGAATGAGGTACAAAACAGCGTGATTATGGCGGGTGAAACCTGAAACAGGCGCAAAAATTTCAGCGGAGGTTTAGGTTAGATGTTTAATACAAGTTTACACGTGAGATACGAACGGCGTGATTATTTTACGTGGGTAAAACTTGAAACAAACGTATATAATTTCGGTAGAAATTTAACGTCAGCATATACATATGTTTTTCACGAGGATCGTAAAAATATTTAAACAATTAATAACGCTCAGTGTGCAACATAATATTACATTGAATATTAAACAATATAATATAATGTAAATATTTGCATACTTTCGCGGCAAACTGAATATTAGAAATTTTGTTTTATTTTATTTTGAGAAGTTGATTGTTGGAGATGATCAGAGTGGAAGGTTCGATACCGAAATAATTTTTTCCAGCATTTCGAACTAGAGTAAGAAACTGGAGAAAAAGAGCACAACACAAGCTCCAAGCTTCGTTTTTTCTCTCTTCAATTCTGCTGCTTTTTTCGTTTTTTTTTTCCACCTTTTTTCTTGACATTAAAAATCTAACCAGGCTTGGATAGAACTTTCCCGTTTCAATTTTACGCTAAGCATCTCGAATTAAAAGTCTGTTTGCATATTAAACTTAAGGGTCGAGACGCAAGGATCACTCCATTGCCTCGCCGTATGAATATTTATACCGTTAATGACTATATTGCAAATTTTCGCGTATTTTTTTCATATCTCTAGAAATATGACTAAGAAAGAAAAAAGGAAGACCATGATTGACGACCGTACTTTTGCCATAAAAATCCGGAATCTATTGCCCGTTCAACGAGACGTGGCAATAAATTCAACACTGGAAAGATCAAAATGGTCAAAAATAACCATTTTCGTTAGATATGAAACAGTGTATTTTTTTGAACATTTAAATGATTCTTCGTAAAAATACACATAAATAAAAGCGTGTGCACTCTATTTGTAATTGTTATATATAAAGATTTTCTGTTTCTCTTTCACTTTCACATCTCTGATGGGAAATTTTATATTTTATTCGTCGGTGGTTCTAACGTTGGACAATATGTATCTGAGATAGGGTCAATTTCACGTCACTCGAGAAACCGTAAAACAATCAATGCTAATTCGATCCCTCAGGACTCGACGAGAGTCGATAGTTGCAGCTGCTGGCAATCGAGCATATGAATATTTTGTTCGTCTCACAATCAGTAACAGCACAATAGAAATAATAGCTGTGAAGTATTTCTCGGAATCGTCAACTCCGATCGGATGTTACGTTCACTTTCAAAAGAGGGTAATAAATTGAGGATTTTGGGCGCCAAGACGAGGAGATTCGGATTTTCACAGAAACACTAGAAACTTTATCTTTCTAAGGACAGTCCAGAAGATTTACATTTCAATGCGTGTAGTCTGGCCTACTCGAGAAACGCCCACCTCTTTTGAATAGTCCTCTGCATTTGACAGTGTTTGTCACTGTTCTTTGTCAGCTTTTGGGGCCCGTCACAATCCTCCAGCCTTCCTAAATTGACTGCCTGGCCTAACAGCTCAATTGCCACTCCTTCCTCTCTTTTGTACAAACCTCGTAAACCGGAATTCTAAACAATCTTAAGAACGTCCCACTCGAGAGAAGCCGTGTTTTGACAATTGTCCGATGAAGAATAGACTAAAAATTTGAAACCTCTCGTTCGTGTTTTATTAGAGTTTCAGATACGTGCTGCAGAATTTTTGTACTCACGATACGTATAACTTTTGATAGTCAATCGAATTTGATAGTTCACGGTGAGATACACAGGTTCTCACGATAGTTGAATTCATATAATGTTGTCGAATTACATGTGAACGAAGGATTTAATTGATTGTGAGTTAAATCAAAAGGTATTTAAAAATTTTACTATAATTGTAATTAATTTTACCGCGATCTGTCATTAAATCACTGATTTTGAATCAATTAATTGAAGAGAGAATTGATCGAACTGTATTAGCGAGTGTCCCAATCTCGTTCACGGGGCAAAACCTTTCTAATGCGTGGCAGATTTACGAATCTACCGCATTCAAAATTATTAATTACGCAACATAGAAACGCAGAACCTGCGAAATTCACTCGACTCTCTGACATATAACGACGTCGTGCATTTCCTAAGCTAAAGTCGACAATGACGCTTCTGAGACATTCGCAGGTGAACCCTTTGGCACTGGCAACTGGCTTGCGGACCATAACGAGTGACCGAATTCGTCGCTTTCTCTGTCTTTTGAACTCGTCGGTACGATACCACTGGATAGAAATTATTACGAAGTAAATAGAACTTGTTTTGCCTAGGTTACACTTAAACATACTTAAAACTAAAAGGTTAATACGTACATATACGTAGGTGTATAAAGAAATATTTTTCCACATGCCTGATACCTTCAACTTACTCCATTTCGTTTCCCACTTCGTTTAATTTAATTTAATTTAATTTAATTTAATTTAATTTAATTTAATTAATTTCATTTGATTCCTACATCAAGGGATTAACATACAGTTCAAAGTATGTACACACACGTGTTATTTAAATTCCCTGCAACAATCGCGAGAGAAAGAGGAAAGAAGCTCCGCCACTGTCCGCTGTTGTCTGTCGTTCGATAATTCCCAGCGTGTTGACGTTTTTCGAGCAAAGGGTATTCACCGTGAGACCCCGAGGTTGCCGTAATAACGACGCGGGTCACGACGCGGCAGTCCAGCCTGGATGGTAATGCGTGTATAAATCAGAGCGATATCAGAGTCGGCGGCTTGTTTCACGTGCGGCAGCCGAGATGCATTGCACCCACGGTGGGGGTTGGATGGGTGGCGCAGGGTTGCGGCCACGGCTGTTTATGGTCGTTGAAGTGAGGAGAAACCGTGGCCTGGTCAAGCCCGGGACTTCGACCACCGGCGCGGAGTTGAGCCTTAATTGAAACCTACGTTCAATTAGACCCGTCTTAACGATCGCCTCACCGCAGATTTGTACGTACGTAGTTGAATTTTTACCGCAATTTTTCCCCCGCCTTGCGTGTACGTTCAAGGAATGTTTGTCTTTGTGAATGATAGCTGGTTCGTTATCGAGATCTCCACACGTTTAGGATCGTTCATCTCGAAACTTTGGCTACCTTCGAGCGCGGAACATTCGGATTTGTCTAGTGTCTCTCCTGTGTGAGCAGGAAGTTGGTGAAAATGAAGTTAAACGAAGAGCGTGGACGAATTTCTTCAGTCTGTTGATTCATTTTATCAAGGAAATTAGTTCCCACTTTGTGCATTATTTCCTGCAAGCTTTCATCAATTTTACCTTAGCTAATCCTGAGAGTGGAAAGATCGCTCTACCGATCAGGATAGTAGGGACACCGGTCACGATCGGCCCGCGGGTCGGTCGTCAGTTTGCCATCCTCAGTTTAAATGGTTCTTGGAAGGTTTTTCTTCCTGTTTGGAGAAGATTTTATCGGTGATTATTATGGTACTATTAATATATCAATTTAATATATTTATATAAATTTATTGTATTGATTATAATATAATAATTTATATAAATTTATGGTCTGTTAGAGTGATAAATATATGAGGAGGTTAAGTTAGTTTCGGCATGTTTAAATGGAGGGTTTTCTTGTTTGGAGAAGATTTTATTGGTGATTATTATGGTAGTCTTTATACTTAATATATCTATTTAATATTACATAAATTTATTGTATTGATTATAATATAATAATATATATAAATTTAATATACTTACGGTGTGTTAGAGTGATAAATATGTGAGGAGGTTAAGTTAGTTTCGGTGTGTTTAAATGGTTCTTGGAAGGTCTACTTCCTGTTTGGAGAAGATTTTATCGGTGATTATCATGGCAGTCTTAATATATCAATTTAATATATTTATATAAATTTATTGTATTGATTATAATATAATAATTTATATAAATTTAATATACACATGGCGTGTTAGAGTGATAAATATACGAGGAGGTCAAGTTAGGTTTAAGTTAGTTTCAGTATATTTAGATGGTTCTTGGAAGGTCTACTTCCTGTTTGGAGAAGATTTTATCGGTGATTATTATGGTAGTCTTAATATATCAATTTAATATATTTATATATATTTATTGTATTGATTATAATATTATAATATATATAAATTTAATATATTTACGGTGTGTTAGAGTGATAAAATATCAGGAGGTTATATAAATATGAGGAGATTAAGTTAGGTTTAAGTTAGTTTCGGTATGTTTAGATGGTTCTTGGAAGGTCTTCTTCCTGTTTGGAGAAGATTTTATCGGTGATTATCATGGTAGTCTTAATGTATCAATTTAATATATTTATATAAATTTATTGTATTGATTATAATATAATAATTTATATGAATTTAATATATTTATGGTATGTTAGTGGTAAATATGTAAGGAAGTCAAGTTAGGTTTAGATTACCTGTTATAATCGTACATAGAAAATAGATTATACGATGCAACACTTGTTCAATGAATTTATAATAGCAGACAAAGGCAGAAACTATCATAGTGGTTTCACCGACACTAGAACTCGTTCCTGATGTCTGTTACAATCAATTGAAACATTTTACTCACAAGATTAAAATTACACATTCACAAAGTGTTCTAATACTACATTTCAACAGTGTAAAACAATTAGTTGAAACATTTCGACGACAAAAGATAGACAACTATATATTCGATAATTTTACTTAACATTACGTTAACGATGTAAAAGCGTTTAAACAATTTCATTTCTTAACACAGTTTTCTAACAAAGTAAAAATATACAAGGTATGGAAAACGTGCCAGTAATATTCGAGTTGAAGACGAAAAAGAAAGAAATATGCAAATCTTTGCTGGAGCAACGAAATTTTCTGAATTCCATTGGTCACGTTTCCAACGGGGCACCTGTTCAAGGCGAATTATTTAAGATCAAATTGGCCTGGCACGAATAACACACAGAATTCCGGTGGCCTGTTATCGCCTGCTTGCGCAAATAAGACGGCGCGTTTCTATCTGCCGCGATTACCGTTTCAATATATTTCGCGTTATCTATTTGGAAACCTTCGGCGTCGCGTTTTGTATTTTTTTTTTTTTTTTATATCTTTCGAGCCGCGTCGCTGTAACACGCTCGTTGCTCGAGTAAATCGTAAATTCCGTGTAAAGTGCTTGCCGTTTTCTCCCCGATTTAATCTCCCCGTGGTTGAAACGCATCGAGGTCAGGCAAAGATGGAATGATTTTTTCATCTTTCTTTTACTCGTTCCACCGTTTACGGATTTCGTGAATTTCATTTCGTGGAGTTTGTACGAAACAAACTGTGGTAGTGTCTGTGAAATTATTATTGTTATAGAAAACGTGCGGCCAGAATTGCACGCGGAATTGTTTCATGAATTGAAACGACGAGAAGGATCGAAGAACGATGAATTTGAGTTGTTAACGAGCGATGAAAATCTTGCCTGTGGTTGTTTTAAATTATAGTAGTATTATATACAAAGCAGAAACATTTCTAAACCGGGGTCTTTTATTGTACCTAACGAACTAGAGATAATGTCATTTACAAGCTCGAGATACGAAAGATCAATCTTAAAAAAAATAACTTCTATTTTTAGCTCATTAAATACTAACATCGAGAATGATGGAGCGGATAATATGTTGCACGAAATTGTAACACTTGCTTGTTTACTTCTTTCAAATAAGGTCCCTACCATCTTAATTAGAATGGAAAGATTTTAACCTCTTGCGCTGGAATGCCACGCACGTCGAGAACTTTTTCTTCCAAAATTTCAATATTCTCTCAGTTTTAAGTATATATTCAAACCCAGGCAATACAAATGATAAGTTTATTACTTCTTAATCATTTCTATCCATTGACATCGTACCGACGAATTTAAAAGAAAACGAGAACGACGAATTATTGTACTCGGTCACTCGTTATGGTCCGCGAACCAGTTGCCAGCGCAAGAGGTCAAAAAAAAAAAAAACTAGTTTTGGCCAAATGGAGGGCCATTTATCATTTCGAAAGTGCGAAAATCGAGATTTATATTTGGTATAAATCTTGAAACGTTAAATTTTAATCAAAATTGGAGGCAACCGATGCAAACGTAAGCGCTTCTTCGATGTGTTCGCGAAACAGAGGAGAATGGAAATTTGCATCGCTTTCAAAATAAACGGCCCGTGTACGTCCTCGCGACAAATATTTTCGCAACTCTTCCAAAACACTATCGTACCGATGTTGAATCTTACCAGCGGCAACATCCGACGCGTCATTACCGGTGCTGACATAATTTCAAAATCCTTCGCCGCGCACGATGGCGCGCCGAGTGGATTTGCCGCGCGATGATTGTTCAAATTTTTCCTCGCAACGCCGGGGCCGCCAAAGTCTGAAAGGGAAGGTTGGTTCAAAGGCCGAGCCGTGGAATTTTGTGGAAACGAACGGCGCTGCGCAAAAGCGTTTCGCGAAACACGCCCGTGGTTCTTCTCGCCGGCAATACGCGATATCTGTGTGACGTAAGCGCGCGAGGTCACGAAATGCAGTGGGGTACGTTAATACTCTACGAGCGAGCCACGGGTTTTGATAGCCTGTTTCACTCGGTTCCTGAGAAACTGACGTTTTCGGGAGTCGCGTTCCCCGGACGACCTTTCCGGGCGTTTTCTGGGAAAAATTGCGGCTCGTCTCTCGTCTTGCGCAAACGTTTACGACGTTTCGTAACGTTGGGACCTTCGTTGGCGTCTTCGTTCCTTTCCGGTTATCAGTTTGCTTGGTGGTTCTTCTCGGAATTTTATGCCGAATGTAACCGTGCATTTTATTTTATCGTGTGAAGCCTCCTCGCGGAGGTAAAATTCATTTCTTAAGCTGTTCCGTTTTTACATTTCCTGTGAGATAAATAATGTAGCAAGTAATGTAGCTCGTTGATTTTTGCGACACGAGGATAATCGATTTATGCATTATATATATTACGTATGATACACAGTATGTTAATTTTAATATATTATTTAATATATTATAATATTGATATTTATGTAGAATATTATGTAATAAGATTATCAATATAATATTATATATAATAATCTTATTTATGTATTAGAATTTAATATACTCGATTGATTGTCCTTTATGTATTATATATATTATGTATAATATTAGTTAATATTATAAGTATAATATATTAATTTTAATATATTATAATATATAATATTGATATTTATGTATTAGAATTTAATATACTAAATTCATTGTCCTTCGATTTATGTATTATATATAATATTATGTATAGTATATAATATATTAATTTTAATACATTATAATATATAATATAAATATTTATGTAGAATACTATATATAATAAGGTTATCAATATAACATTATATATAATAATCTTATTTATGTATTAAAATTTAATATAGTGAATTGATTGTCCTTCCCGTAATAAAAATTAAATTTCCACGAGATCTGGTGAATTTCCATTTGCATTTTTATTAGCCCGAAGACTTAAAGTATGTAGAAATGACTGTAGTATTGGAATATCTAATAAGAATTATTATTAGTGGAACATATCTGAAAAGGTGGTACACCTAATATCAATGATTAAAATTAAAAAAAATTTCGAAACGTTCTTAATATCGGAAACGAGTAGTATTATATCGTTTCAAAAATACTCTCACTCTCCCTTGAGATTTACGTATGAAAATTGTATTAAATTATTACAATAATATAATAATGTACAATTACTACGATATTATTGTATAATAACATTATAACGTTACGTCACAGTATAATAACTAGACCGCGGATTTTCACGCAAATTCACATTTCTGTAAATAAAGCGTAGAAAAGAGGGACGAGATAGAATATTTAATGGTCAATTGTTAATTAATTGTTACCTCTGTTAATTATTGTTTATCCCCCTTATGGATTAGAATTGTGTCCCTCCTATGGCGGCAGAAATAGGCTCAACATAATTCCTGCGTGTCGTAAAGGGACGCCTTTAGGAAGATGAAAGACTCAATATTTCTTTACACATTACGCGATGCACGTTCTCTTCAAATTTCTCAAACAAATGCATCGAGATTCGTTGATAACAAAAATCGAACCAAATTGATTTAGCGAATCAAAAAGAACACATTCACACGCAGCTCGTATTTCGATCGTTGGCTTTACATCGGCTTTCGAAACCTTCGACTAGAAAAAAAAA
>NW_025110100.1:86050-117682 GCF_011392965.1 Frieseomelitta varia | reverse complement strand
GTTTACGACGCTTCGCGGAAATGCTATTGTGGCCGAATTACTAAAAACTTCGAGTGCAGATGTCTGGTCTTTATGCACTGTAAAAAATAAACTTGGCCTTCACAATTCAATAGCATAGGCGACACGTGAGTCGTAAATTCTCCTAACTGTCTGAGAAAACGACTTTCTCCGACATCTGCTAGCCGCTAATATAAATAAAATAAAATAAAAAACTAATAAAAAAAGCTAATAAAAATAAATAAAGTGTGCGTGTATAAGCGTCGTCAAATTTACTATACAGTTTTATGAAAACATTTAATCATTGTCTCCTTTTCCTTTTCTAATATATTACTATTTTATTTACCGGTATTATATCAGATTCATACCGGTATTATACCGAAACACATCTACCGACTTAACATTGTTATATTCGCAATATTTCGGTTTCATCAAACCGGTATCGAATAGTAACCTAAAAATACCGGTATTTTTCCGGTATCCGTAATACCGATTTGGTCTCTGGTGAAAACTATCGGGCAAGCGCCGGTGGCTCCACGTTGATGCACTGCACAAAACAATTGAGCGCCGGTGGCAGCACTGTGGTGCCGTGTTCAAAGCTGTCGAACGAACGCTAATATTGCTTGTGTTCTGTTTAAGTAACAATAAATTCCAGACATAGCAAGTTTTTTGTTTTCATAATAACTTGTGCCCTTTGATAATGGCAAACGAAAGAGAAGACACGATTATACGTGATGAGTGCGCGGACAGCTAGTCTGTTGTTCCACTTGAATTTGAGGATTGCGAAGAAATAAGGAGACATTACATCTTCAGAAAAACAAAGTGAGGCAGAATCTTCGGATGACTCTGAAATACGTAGACGGAGAATTCGGCGAACGCTACCGTTGCCAAGTGATACGGAAGAATCAGACGAAGATAACAGTGGAGAGTGGTCAGATTTTGATTTACCGAGGAACAATAATGAATTCGAAGGATCTCCGGGTCCTAACGTATTTCTCAGAGATACACAGAACGTCGAGAATGTCGTGGAATTATTTATAGGGAACAATTTGTTTGAATTTATTAGTACCGAAACGAAAAGTTACTACAATCAAAATTCCAACAGGAGGAAGCCCGATAGAAAAAGTGCTAAATTTTTCGACGTTACGGCAGTCGAACTTAGAAAATGGTTTGGGCTTGTTATTCTTATGGGAATCATAAAAAGAACCAAGGATGGACGATTGTTGGTCGACGGATCCATTATTGGAAACACCAATATTTGGCAAAACGATGTCTCGTAATAGATTTCGACAGATATTATCATTTTTTCGGATAACAATAATAAACCTGATAATGCCGACCGACTCTTCAAGGTACAAGCTATAATTGATCATTTCACAAAAAAGTTTCAAGAACACTTTAATCTTGGTCAGAATATTTCAATCGATGAAGGAATGATACCATGGCGTGGACGATTGAGTTTTAAAGTTTATAATCCATCGAAAATTACAAAATATGGTATACTCGTCCGGATGCTGTGCGGATTCCATTACGGGATATATTTCCCGTTTCAAAATATACTCTGGCATTAGACAGCCTTTAAAGGATACAGTGATGGAACTATTGACAAATTTTTGTGGAAAATGGCATCATCTATACATGGATAATTACTACAACAGTGTAGAACTTGCGGAGAATTTGCTTACGAAGAAAATTCGTTTGCGAAACGCTGCGACAAAACAGAGAATTACCGGCAAAATTGAAGAACTCTAAACGAAATGTACTTGAAACTAAATATCAAGGAAGAGGAGAAGTACTCGCGTAAGTATGGAAAGCATCGAAAGACCAAAATGATAAGAACAATTTCTACCATACACAATGCCAATTTAGTTGAGACAGAAAAAAAAAAAAAATGCAGAAAAACCAATAGCACGATTCAAAAACCCGAAAGTATTTTGGATTATAATAAATACATGAAGGGAGTAGATCGAGCAGATCAATTTCTTAGTTACTATCCTATATACAGGAAAACCATAAAATGGTCAAAAAAAGTGACCTTATACCTGTTTAATTATATAATGCGTTCAAACTGCATCAACATTACAATGCAGAATCCAAGACTCTCCATTTTCATGATTTTTTTATTAAAAATATGCGAATCGTGGATAAAGGATCATTTACCTGTGAAGAGAACTTGAAGGTCGCTAGTACATCCAATCGTGCTTCCAATCGTGATTCGGTCAACAGACTTTCCGGCCAGCTAAAGGAACACCAGCGTATTTTCGAAACCGACAACGCAGAAGGTGTTATGTACGTTATAAAAACAAAAAAATTAGGAGAACAAATTTAATGTGCAAGTCTTGTGGAGTTGCGCTACACCTTGGAGATTGCTTTGCTTCATGTATAATTTAAAAGATAAATACTTCAACAAAATATAAATAAATAAATATATAATACAAAAAAATCTTGTACTTATTTACATATGTATATCCTTACAATTTCGAGAAAATAGAGGGACAGGATTGACAACTCGTGAGAACTGACGATGAGATTAGTAAAACTTGGCGATTTATTGTCTCCCAAGGACCTCGAAAAACCGCCGGCGACAAGCGAAATAATGTGAGTCAGTTCTATCGGCGCGAAACGAAAGAATCTCTCGATTAGACGTATGCGGACGGCATAGTGTTAATCACGATTACTGAAATAATTGATTAAATATTATATATTAAATAATGCTTAAAAATAAATTAACATGTTGACTGCCTCGTGAAACTTACACTGTTTTGTCTGTGAAACAAAGTATTTAGTTTCTATAAGGTACAATTACATTACAATAAAGTAAAGGCGTATTTTTCGTTTTACTATATTGTGTTATTTAAAATTCTTTGTTAATGATAATTATCTTGGCGGTGACCATCGTAACAGTCAACGTGTTAGTAAACAACATTCACTGATCTACTATAAAAACAAATTACAAAAATCCTGACTCTGTAATATACTTTTCTTTAAACATAAAGACTTTGCGCTAATTGCAAATCACTTCGATTCTTTTTTTAATATATTGTCGCCTGTCAAACGAAAAGCTTTTGCATAGAAAAACCGAAACCGATGTTTCGATCTGGAATGTATCGGAATATACTGTTGTCGCTGTTAAAAGAAGAAGAGGAGGATGAGGAAATTCTCTTCACAATTTTGTCGAAAAGAAAAAGGAGAAAAATAAGACATATTTGTACAGATTGGGGTAAGGAGAACCATGGAAATTCGTTTGTAAAAAAAACCATTTGTTGTACGACGAGGAAACGTATAGATTAAATAAGAAAACAAGTGGATTTCATTTTAAGTTTGATCGGAAATAACATAAAAATGATATCTAGGAGAGTGAAATATCCCATTTCTGTGGAAAAATTGCTTGTAACACTGAGGCAAGTTGTTTACGTTGTACTAAATCAGTAACGATGATAAATTGTTGATATTTTAAATTATAATATACAACTTCGTTAAGAAAAATCGCATGACAATTCATTTGGTTTCATTTCAAAGCATAAAACTTCTATTCTGACAACACTAACTTCGTTCTTTTTAACACGTTGGCTACCACAATGACCGACATTACTTTTTAGTATCAAGAAATTAAAATAATTGAAGGATTAAAATTAGAAATTAAAAAACTGGATTAGAATAAGATAAATTGTATGCACTAAAAAATTTTTAACAAAGCGAAAGATCAAATGTTATTAAACATAATATATTTCGAATTACAATCATTCGTAAAGGAAAGTAGGAATACGGTATAATGGTCAATGCGTTAAAGATGTTTTTGCATTATGATCGAAAAATATTTTTTAATGATGTGGTTCATAGCTTTATTACTTGTATTTAAATTTTCTCGAGACAATAATCCCTTAAAACTTGTACAAAAATTTTTTCTTTTTTTATTGTAGAGATTAGGATTTCTTGAATCTAATTTTTTCAAATTTATGCTACGATGCATCAACGTTAAAAAGCCACATTTTATTTTCAAATACATTAATATAGTAATGTTATATAATTATATGTGGTAATATTATATATAATTATAATTAATATAGTAAATAAAATAAATTTCATCAGTGATGTTAACATTAGTGGTATAATAAGCTAAATTTTTCACCGTCGACAGTGGTTATCGATAACCAAAGTAGAATTACAGTCAGCGATAATGATTGACAATGCGAATAAAGACTGGAATGAAGGAACTAGTACGATTAGGACAGAATTAACAAGATTAGTGACAGAATTAACAAGACAAAGTTGACATGACTGATGAGCTTTGTTTAAATCTCTTGTTAATCAATGTTGCAAAATATGTAAGTCTTTAAAATTATTAACATATTTCTATGTTTTTTCTATCGCAGGAGTATTTTTGTCTTTGTTCGTTCAAATTGAAAGAAATTTAATTCCGAAAATGTGTCTTTCGAAAATCTGTTAGTAGTACGTCAATATTACAATGATTCAATTGAACTCTTATTTAACGATAATTAATCGTTCGGAGGCTAAGTTTAAGAGCCTCTTGCGAATACAGTAGTCCACATAACTATGTAACGAGACCGAAACTGGTCAGTTAAGCGGGGTGGTATTCCAGGAATTGACATCGAACGAAATAGTGGGAATGATTGTCAACTGTTTCTTCGATGCCAGGCATCAATATCAGTATCATACGAGCCATTGTTTTTGAAAGTGGTATAAGTCCACTTTTGGAAAAAACTGAGTTAATGGTAGATTTAACGAGATATAGATATCTTCTTTTCGAAATTTATAATCACACATTTAATGGTGCACGATTTCTTCATAAATTAATCAAAGAAGAATGAGAAATCGCAAGAATGTTTTTTTTTTTTTTTTTTTGAAAGTGAAATAAGTCCATTCTTAATAATCATAATTAAAGCAACTTTCTAATCGCAATAATTATCGATTATTACGACTTCAGTGTAAAAGTTTTCAAAGTTTCTTTTTTTTTTCAAAGCTCTCCACGCAATGAAAGCCATTACACGCGTTGTCATAATCCAGAAAGGAAATACTTAAATTCTGAATTGAATTTAAGAAAAATGTATAACTTGTAATTATAAATTATAAATATAAATATAATATCACAGTTGTAAATATAGTTATAAATTATTTATAAATTATAAATTGGCTCAACATATGCTGGATAAAGTTTAAAAGGGATGAAACCGCACAAAATTTTCTGCAAAATCTCTGTGGAAGAAAATGCGCTATTTAAAGTTCTTTTATTTATTTAAAACGAGGAAGGCCTAAAAATTTTAGCAAAATTACTATGTTGCCATTATATAAATTCCTATTTACCATGAATACTTCATCATGCTAAGTCTAAAAGGTGAAATAAGTTCAAAATGTAAATAAGTTTGTTATTATTAGTTATCTTACCGAAGTAATTTACTTTGTACACTTGTTTATTTATATTTTCTTTTTATAATATAACTGAAAGTAATTCTTAATAAACTCAATTATTCTTGTACTTACATTTTAATTATTTTCAACATTAAAAATTTCAGAGAAGCCAACTTTTATAAAAATATAGATTTAAAATTGCTATTGTCTTTATTTTTCATAATTTGTTATTATTGAAAGTGGTATAAGTCCATTTGAAGTTAAAAAAATTGTTTATTTTCTTCAACAATTTTATTAATTATTATTATTGCATAATAAAATTTAACAGGTTAATAATTTTGAAACCATCATCCGAATTGATTAACGCCAATCTTTTTAGATTGATTCAAACGCAAACCAAATATATGAGAAAATGGACTTACACCACTTTCAAAAACAACGACTCATATATCGCTTGCTTTGTGTACGCGAATGTTATATTTCACGGAGCCTTATGGTAGGATAGCATAGAGTGGGGGTAGTCCCAATTACGTAAGCGCTGGTCAGGTCTAAAGTGTGGTTAAGTGGGAACTATTTCATTGTTCATACAAACACCAATCATATGCTTCCACACATTGATGGCCATGAAGTTGCTTTTATTCTATTGATAATTTGCATCAGTATAAAAGGAACCGCAGGCTCGGTCATTTGGTTTACAAATTCAGTCAGTTCATGTTCAACGTGTGTTACAATATGACATTTTGCCGCTTCTAATTTAAGGACTGTTAAGGAGTATAACATGGAACGTATCATTTGTTTGGAATGAAAGGAACTGCGAACACACAAAATCACGACAATTCTTCGATATTTTCGGGTATCGGTGTACTGATGTATCTGGCTGGCAACCACAGATGAGATATATGAATAAATTGCATACATTCATTTAAAATGTATTGATTCAGAGCTCACCTCATTACCATTTTCGTGTCACATCCGTATCGTACGACTTCAGGCAGGTTTTGCACCGCAGCGCTACCAGTGGTGAAAATTAAAATTAAAAAATATGAACAGTGTTGCCAGATTTGTTTCGAGAATTATTTATTGAATTGAACGTGACGACGCTTCCATTAATGAAGGAATATAACGATTTAAAACAGCGATTTCACAAAAATGCATTGAAATTGCAAATATATATTTAACTATCAACATCTATTTACCATCTATTGATGAAAAAATTCATTGAGATATGATATTTCTATGAACAATTAGATATAATGTTGTTTTATTTACAAATGTGTCAATGAATTACTTTTATCTCGCAAGCTTGATTTTATGAAAGATTGGATTTATGAAAAAAATATTTCTATAAAGTATTGTTTGGCACGTAAAGGGGCACATTGTGCGCTGTAAATTATTTCTTGCAAAACTCGTCCGTTTCGAAAGTTCGAAGTCAAATTTATTTTTTTAAACGACATCATACGCATATTTTCATTTTTTATAATACGATGTTACTTGTTAAGATGAATTCACCGAGTTGCATTTTCAACAATTGAAATCATTTATTGTTATAAATTGTTAATAAAAATGATATAAATTATGACGACTTAATGATATACGTGTATGTTAGTATCAAGATTTTAAAACACTGCTCATTGAACTTATAAATTAATCACTCTTTCACTGATTTCGATGATCTTTAAATATCATTTAGAAATCGATACAACTTTTTTCTTAACAAACAAAGTTCAACATATTAGAGGAAAAAACTGTTCAAAACACCTTCTGATTCTACATGAATAAATAATTATATTTCACTAGATGTTATTACAAAATACATAGTTTTTAAACATTTGGTTTTTAAACATTTTAATATAATTTTACAACCTTCTTCCATGCGTTTTATAAATAAAGTATTGCAATTAAAAAAGGAAATATATCTGAAAGATATTACTGAATGTGACGTGAACATAAGTTCGTATCAGAGATCAAAATTTATGGTTTCTTTTTATTTTCAAAAAAATTCTATCCAAACTTATATATTTCGCACAAAAAAAAAAACTATTTTGTAGAATTTTTATAAAAAGGAACGATACACTTAGGAACATTTTTGAATAGTGTCCTAGTAAAATATAAGTATTTTTAAGTCAATTTTAACAAAAGTTCTACAGGAAAAATCCATTTTTATATTTAAGTATTCGTTGAATAGCAGTCAGTGTTGGTATTTGCCACAAATATTGACGAACAAATTATTTGTCTATCTCTGACAGAAAAGTTTTCACCTTTATATTTTTTTCATAAGTTCTACTCTGTCTGAAACTTTTACTTTAAAGCACATTTATTTCTCTGTTCTACGATCCACATTTCAAATAGAATCTATTTAAAAGTTCCTTAAAAGTAATTTTTTTTGATGATCAGTTAATACCAATCTATATTCATTACAGTGGATTTTGCCAGTGGTTTATTGAGTCTTGGTTTCATTTTTCTTTTCTTTATTTACACGCTTGTTAGACAGATAAGACTGTTTGAAAAAATTGACGAATAAAATGAGGTAGCTGCAATACATCAGCATAGAAAATATGAGGTTTGTCGGCGTAATATTGCATTGAATTTGGGCAATATATATGTAGTAATACGCTGAAGTAGTTATAACTATGCCCCAAAACATTTGTATTATCTGTAGAGTAGTCAGTATTATGGAGATAGATTTTGGTACCCTGAATCGCATTGCTTTCAAAGCATAGTAAGAATACATGATGGAGTGTATAAAAGTGTTTATTAAGCTAAACCAGATGCCGGATCCTGTGGTTTCCACATACGAGAACCATGCATAAAGCAAAACTGTTATGTGATGGTACCAGTGTAGAAATATCAATGGTTGCTTTCGTAACACGATGAAAACAGTATCGCCAAATTCTATCAATTTCATTGTGGTAAATATCCATAACGAAAAACTGCTTACTGGATTGTGTGTAAGATATCTGTAAAAAATGTAATTACCTGTATTATAAATTAATTTATCTGAAATATTATTACATATCGTATCTTGATTTTAGTATGTAAACTAACGTAGATTCGTTATCTGATGTTGCTTGCTTTTAAGCAGAATATTTTTAAAAAAATTTAATTTCTTAAAAATTTAAATTCTTGTCTTTTTAATGGCGTTTGCAATATTGTAAGAATATCGCATTGTAAGAAATTGATTAATTTATTGTTTCGGAATGATCTATCGATTTTATGAATGTGACGTTGTGTTGTTATAGTTATATTGTATGTCTTAATATACAGTAATTTACATTCGCTGGTCGTGTCATTTCTGGAGAAAATTTATCCGAATGTTTATTTAAATTTTTGTATCGATGAATATGATGAAAAATACTTAAATAGAGATTCATTTCATCGACCAAGTGATATAATGTATAATATATTTTGGACATTACGTGTATTTTTTATTTATTATTGCTTGCAATCCAAATAACATATTACAGCTGTATAAGTGATTTTTTTTTAATTTTTCTGTTATTTAAAATTGCACGTATAAATATAATGTACCTTGTATATACGAACACGCAATATTTATCACGTTACTTCAGAGTGACGCAATAAATTTCAAAGAATGACAAGTTTGTGATAAATTTGGAGATGGTTTGTAAATAAATTTGTGTAGATTTAAATAAATGTTTCACGATCAATACTACAAAAAGATATTAGAAATTTAGTCTTCATTCGTACAACACTTTCAATCGTTTGTATGTCAAATACAAAAATGAATAATACCCAAGAGTAATGTGAGACCATTTCGATAGAGTAAGGTGCAAAAGTGAAATTACCTAGGTACACAAACACTATAGTAATACCCATGATTGGTTAATACATGGTACATTTCCGGTAATATTCTACTGAAACAAAAAATAGATAATATCGCAAGCAATGTGCTCCATAAAGCAAGCAGGCCTCTCAGCTCGAATTTCGGTCTGTCCGACATGTAGCGACGTCCTCCAAAAATTAACAGAGCGTAAATGGCAGAATAGTAGAAACAGTTTGGAAAATGATCTCTCATCCACGTCTGACTCTCTGAGTAAACGAAATTCTTCTCAAAATTCAACACGTAAGAGTAGTTGGGCAATGTGACCTGCACACGATCCATGGGATGCAGTTGGACGTTCATGTTGGAATATCTTTTATTCCCTCACTGGTCGGTGAACGATTAGAAGAAACTCACTGCTGCTTGTCTAATGGTAAGAAACAGACAATAATTACTCTTTTGATTTTGTATATTATGGCATGGCGAACGTGAGAAATATTCAGAGTTGAGAATTTGTATTTACTTTGAAAGTTGTTTTTCAAGTGCCTCAAACTCTGCACTGATGTTCGAAATGATGAAAGAAAAAAGAATAGATTGCGTAATTATTAAACTTCGTACAATTTTCATTTGTAATGACAACAATATTGTAATATTAATGTATACGTCGCATATTATTAATATTATTATATTATAGTTTTATAGTATTATATAGTATTATATTATATTTATATTAGTATTATTATAGTATTTATAGTATTATATTATATTTATATTAGTATTATTATAGTATTTATAGTATTATATTATATTTATATTAGTATTATTATAGTATTTATAGTATTATATTATATTTATATTAGTATTATTATAGTATTTATAGTATTATATTATATTTATATTAGTATTATTATAGTATTTATAGTATTATATTATATTTATATTACTATTATTAATATTACTATTATTATATTATAGTTTCCACAATTTCTGAATATTTTTTGCATATTTTTTGCATATATTTTTACTATAGTAATTATATCCTTTGAACAATGTTTGTAACTTTCGGATTCATTGTTGTATGCACAGTGCTGTGAATAATTATAGATTCGAAGAAGGTTCTTTTGTAAAATTTCGTGAATGAGAATGTATATAAAAAATAATTATTTTTTACAATCCTTCGAACCTCGCATACCTAAAATTCTTTTTCCCCATGCTGTTTATTTACAGAAAGTATCTAGTTGTTGAACATAAAATCATCCAGTTGAACTGTGAATAAATACAGGTTCAAGTGTTTGATTATTTTTAAAAAATGTTGAAGCAGTAATTTACTTTGAAAATTATTTAGTTAGTGAAACGACCTTTATTCTTAATTATAGCTAATAATTTTCCTGTTTCTCCAACTTTCAGTTATACTGTTTATCGGAATATCTTCTCTACTTTCTTTATTCTATGTAATTCAGCTTTCGACTGAATTTCCGGCTTTTCTTTGTTACAAACGTTCTTTATTAAGAGTGCCCAAACACTCTTGATAGGATATTTAAGGCGTCAGGACAGTGTGAAATTTTCAAAAAATCGATTTTTTTGTTCGTTTTAAGTAGTAGTTTGAAATAAGATACAAAAGGTCCTAGCCTTTAAAACGCCTTATTTTGGGGTATAATAATAAATCCGCGGATATAGAATAATTGAATTTGCATCACTGTTTACAACTTTAAGCAGTATTATAAAGTGTAAATCGTGTGATTCAAATATTACTTTTGGTGAATTGAATATCAGGGAACTTGGATTCAATTTAGTTGTGAATTACAAGAAATGTGAGCCGCGATATGTAAGTAAAAAAAGTAAGTAAAGGATACATATGAAAAATGACGTTCTGAAACTTTAAACGCATTTTTCTCGAAACTATGTTTTTAGAAACGGTGTGCAAGATATCTCGGAATTTCGGACCAACCGATTACTGTGAAACTTGGTACGTATCTTTAGTGTAACATTTACTAGGGATTGACGATCGAAAATTTTTTAATTTTTAACAATTTCGAAAAATATAAACAAGAAAAAGAACGTATTTGCATAATTTTCACAGAAATGAAAATGTTGGTTCGTCAATCTCAAGAGAATATGGTTTACGTTTAAACTTTTTTTGCCTTTTTGTTGCAGCTAATACTGTTTGACTGGAATCATGCACACCGATAGGCAATGTAAAAAAAAGTTATGTAAAAGGCTGCCGTTAAAAAGTTAAATAAGAGCGCTCTATTTCTCTTTTTTAATGTTGCTCTTTATAGTTCATAATGTGTTAAAGTAAACCACAAAAGCTCATGTCAATCAAATTTGTAGTTTTTTTTACTAGCCCTCAAAAGTATACGTAATTTTTAAGTCTGGACTCAATGATGGCCAGTCCAGGTCTTTAATTTTGTAACCACTGAACCATCTTTTAGTGGACAAGTGCATTGTCCTGTTGAAATATCACATTTTCGTTCTCCTAATAACTCGTAATAGTTATGGCAAACCTATTGATACCTCCAACATTTCTTGATACTCGTGGCATTATTTATGATTTATATAGATATAAAAGATTGATGATAAATTTTGTTTTTCCACAGAAAATGTAATTTAACTACAACTTGAAACGTTGTTTTAACTTTAGTCGTGACAGATTTCGCAGCAACCTTGAACTTGTAATTTTTAAATGTATATCGATACATTTCCGTCAGTAACGCGGATGACAAGAAATAATTCTTACTCAAATTATAATGCGTCATACGATAATTATCTTTCATAAATAAATCGTCCTTGTATTCATTTATATAAATCGCTATAATTATTCACAGTACTTTCATTAATTAATAATTATTCAGTAATTAATAATTATTCGTGATACTTTCATTATTCTCGCAAATATCTCTATTGGAGAAAAAACTGGGACTAAACAGTTTAGTCATGCTGCATTAGGAATAAAATATCAATGAAAAAGAAAATTTTCAAAAACCGATCAGATAACATGCGCCATTAATAGCTGAAAACATTTTATAATGTATATTATGTCGCATGATCGACTTTAATGATTGCGAGAAACTGATAATGAGCAGCGTGTTTTATATAATTAACGAAGAACATAAGTATTCCAAATGATTTGCATTCAACTGATTTCCTACTGACTGGAGAAAAAACAGAAATGGAAATAGACAAACTTAGACAGAGCAATTATCTTTTTTGTTTTTAAAAAGAACCCATCCCAACATATGTACTTCATTTGACAAACCATTCCTCATAACATAAATCTAGTCTCCATAACACAAATTCCCCATCCATTCCCCATAACATAAATAAAAGTAGCAAACCATTATTGAATTTTAATATATATAATATCGTATTATTTAAATTCAAACTGAAATATACTGTAATATACAATTATTATAGCCACGGTTGCATTGTTTAGTATAGTATAGTATATTCAATAATATGAACTGTTTTAACTTTCGAATGAATTATCTGTTTCTATCATAGAAAAATTTCTGTTTCTATATCGCGTAGATGAGTAATGTCCAAATTGTGTACATCAGTGTATAGAAAGAGTATAATTAATTAATTATAATAATAATTAAAAAAGTAGATAATTATAATAATAATAATTAAAAGAATATAATAAATTAATTAATTAATAAACAGAAAGAGTATAATAAATAAATTAATTAATTATAATAATAATAATTATTATTATTATTATAAAAAAGAAAAGAGTATAATAAATAAAATAATAATAAAATTAAGAAATTATACTTTACTTTAGTTTCGCAGAACTATTTATTTGAATAAAAGAAGACTTCGATTCCGGTATACTAGCTTGTGCTTGCTGCAGTGCTAAACGATTATTGTCTGTAGGTCATCTCTGCTACGCTTATATATCCTTTCCTATTCGTACTTTGATTCCTCGGACAACTCATGCATGTTTAATTCGTAATAATGTATTACGAGTTACAGAATAATTGCCAAGCAAAAAAAAAAAGAAACAAAAAGTGAAATATAATACTTGTTAGTGATGTAGTGTCTTCTATGTCATTTTTACATATTTTTAATTGAGTTAACTTTATCATTATTCAATTATTAATTTTATTTCTGAAATATTATTTTATTGGAACATAATTGCAAAAAGATTTTATAAATAATAATAATTTATAAAATTTGATTTTAAAGAGTTGTACGTCACTGGCGTAGATTTAAGCTGAAGAATATTTGTTGTCAAGTCTTTATTGAAATCAAGAATATTTGTTTTGCATCTTTTTGTGTTCTTATTAGAAATTATAATATTGGATCAATTTTTAAAACAGGATTTATAAATCTATTAGAATCTATTAAAACTTAAACGTCTAGCAAGCAAGAACTCTTGAAGTAATATTTCCATATTTCAAAATGATATTTTTCTTCTGAGTATATTTTTTTTCTGGAATAGACGCCGATTTGATTTAGATCAATAAAAAGATAATTAACTATCAATCTGTCAGATGTAACGTGTTCTCTTCATTTTTATGCATTTATAGGAAAAACCGAAGATGCAAAATTGCGCAGAATGCATATGATGTGAAGAAAATACATAAAATACTCAATGTCATTATTTTTTAAAATCAATTCTCGAAAATATAAAATTTTCAGATCGAACCAGAAATCTTCGTGAACACCACGCAAGCGATTAATCAGTTTGTGTCTTTCAAATCTGGTGTTCATCAATTCATCACTACAACTGAATAGTTCGCGTCAAACAAATAATTTTGCACCAATAATTTTGTTAATAATTTAAAAACAAAAGTGAGGCGTTTTTTAGAAAGCGTGTGAAGCGTTTTATATTCTAATGTCAATTCTGGTGTCGATATTTCTGGAAAAGAGTCGTGAATAATTTTTTTCATCAAAAGGTAAGGTGTTTCTACTTACAATTACAGTTCAATCCAATCAACAGGTTTCCCTCGAGGAGATCCACTTCGATTTCGAGTTTCGGAACAAATATATCCAGAATCAAAGTATCACTGGGCACTTCCTCGTCAGCCAACAATGCGAAGAATATAAGAACGTAAGCGCGTAAACTGCTAACAGGGGTGAGGGAGTGTAGAATGGTATCCTATTTTAACTATTAATGAAATACTACAATATGAATATTGTTGGTTAAGCGGTGTCGATAAGACAGAAGTATAACACGTGATAAAGTTCATAGTCCAGAAAAAAATAAAATCATGAGACAAGTTTCACGAGCAAAATCAAGGAGATATAAAGTTTACACAGATACACGTACGTCATCTTTAAAATGAACAGTATTGTATTATTCGTACATACATATTTATGTTATACACATCGTCTTTAGAGCGTTTTTTATCTTATCTTAAATTTAATTTGACTACGAGCCAAACAACAAAAATTAATTTTCCAGTGATTATGCGCAATCACCTATTCATTTATTCGAATGTTTCGAAAAAGAATATTTCGAGAGAATATAAAGCCTGAATTCTATTAACTGTTGGAAAAATACTATTTGACTGCTTGGATTTATGCATTTATATACTTTTACGAACACAATTAAAAAATTGGAATTCACATGGAAATTTCATCCTCCTGAATAATATATAAATAAATCATATATAAATAATATATAATATATAATAAATAAATAAATAAATAATATATAATATATAATAAATAAATAAATAAATAATATATAATAAATAAATAAATAAATAATATATAAATAATATATAATAAATAAATAAATAATATAATAAATAATAATAAATAATATAGAAAGCACTCTAGTTTGTGTGTTTTATATATATTTTTGGTTGTTATATGCATTCTGTCGATCTTTCCACTCTTGCCTAAATTACATAATACTGAAGAATACTGAAAACCTGAGAGGTTTAGAAATCTGTTATTATATCGCTATCTACGATAAGTGTAATATTTATTGATAATATAGGATACAGTTCGATACTCATTCGTTAGAATGAAATGAAATTTTCAAAGGATGGGAAAGGAAGAAATTAAATTTCAATTTTTTAAAAAAAGAAAAAAATTATTTTGTTTTCAATTTTATTCAACGTACTCAGTATTAATTTCTGGATTAATTGATTAATAAATTAATTTAACGTGTATACTCGTCGTGTAAAATAAGAAATTACCATTTACTATAAAAACTCCAAATTTCAATAGGAAGTAACGAATATGTCATTTGCTGGTACGTTTCCTCTATATTAATAAGATAACTGTTGTCTGTATTTTATAAAAGAAAGCTTGATTACTCTCTCTGGGATTCCCTGGATTTTCTTCATACAATATATTACTCTTTGTAAACCGAGTTAATTATTTTTCTCAATGCATCTGACATTCCTCGAATTGTTTTGTACACTTTACTGTGCACACATATCGGTTATCATCCTATAACAGTTTATATTATTTCAAAATTAGAGCGCGAAGGCTATTATTGTCAGTAGACTTGTAAAGTGCCATTTTGTGTGGTATCTTGTTTAAAAAAATACCACAAATGAATTTTACTATTTTATTTTTATTTCATTTATTTTTATTTTATTTTTATTTCATTTATTTCTATTTTATTTTTATTTTATTTTTTTTTACTATTCTATTTTTTTATTTTATTATTATCTTATTTTATTTTTATTTTTATTTTACTATTTTATTTTTTTATTTTATTTTTATTTTTATTTTACTATTTTATTTTTTTATTTTATTTTTATTTTTATTTTATTATTTTATTTTAATGAAGTTTTTTTTTCTTTAATTCTTCTTGTTTGTATTATTAAATTTTATTATTTTCTGACAATTTTTACTTTTTTAATGACAACAATGAATTGTTAATTTTTTATCGAATAAAAACGTAATCCTTCTTCCTAAACTTTATAATAGGAGTCCTGCGTTCGACATGTATATTTTACTCACGCATCGCATGAGAGATTTTTAAAACTAAATTTCACAGTTAACTTATAGTAGTCGTCAAAAGTGATAGTGATCTCACTAACTATAGAATGTCGCGTTTAGAATTCAACCTCGACAAATTTTACCGACATTTCACAGATAATTGGTGACCTTCTTCTCGTGGTTCCGACTGATGTGCTTCGTGCAACTAATGCTATAATACCCCATATAGAGGTGTATTAAATGAGACAAAAAACAACTTAAATATATACGTCTCATTTTGTAATAATTTCCACTTATCTTTTTATTTGCCTTTGTAATAAATTTTTGAAATTGTAAAGAGACTTTATGGATATCCTGTAGAATGCATTATATACAACGTATGTTATAAAATTTGTAGAATTTATTTGCAATGCATAATAAAATTGTTAAAAATTTAACATAAAGAAATTTCGTTTTTGAAAGATACTAACATAACAGGCTTGCGAGTCAGCGGTCGGAACGACAATAATAAATGCGCACGGCACAACAGTCAGTTGCGATAGTTCGCGTGGCGGACGTTAAGGCCCACACACATGTTGAAATGTATGTAGCTTATGTCAGCATCAGAAGCGTCACTGATGCAGGAATGCTTCTTTGACTCTTAAAATCAGTTGAACAAAGTCCATTTGGATTTCGCTAAGACTACTTTTCGATGGAGAATTTTCGTGACATTTTCGAATAACTCTTGACTCTTAAAAGATGTTGCAATGAAATTTGTCATAACTATTTATAACAAATATTCAGTGATATATTTCACGTTTGTTTAATCGCTGTTTCATTAATTTGATAAACAATTTTATTAAACAAATTTGACAAATTGTTTGTTTCATAGTCTATTTACTGTATTTTTGAACTAATTTAATTTTGAACAATTATGTGTAGATGAAACTTTTAATTTTGAAATTATGAGCAAAATCGAATAATATTGAATACACACAGATTATGCATATAATTTAAATTTATAAAGCGAATAGAAAGTAGTGCTGTAAATAAAAAGTAATAAAATTAAAATCAATAGTCTATAATGTCTGTGGTCAATTAAGTTCATTTTCTTCGACAATTGAAACGTGTTTTCCTGCACTTTTCACACTTGCTTTGTCGATTTTCTTTTAAGAAAAAGTTGTCTCCATAGCATGGAGGAAAATATTAATCAAACTCAGATGTCCTCGCTTATTTCTAAGTTTTATGGTAACTTGATAATTATGGCGGAGAAAGAACTAGCTCTTTACTCTTATTTGGCAAGTCAGGTTGTATACTGCCTTTAAAAATTATTATTGCATCATTAGTGATACATCCATGAAATGTACCTTTCAGTTTTGTGAAAGAGTGTGCTAGACAAACAGGCAAATAGAGAACACTGCCTGTTCTAAAACATTTTTACAAACATTTTCTACAGTGGGTGTTAATTTTCTCATAACTTTTGAATATGACAAAATATCTTTATCATTTTCCAGATTGAAATGAAGAAGTTTATTTTCAGTCAAGATCAGGTTGCAATAAAGGAGATCATTTTCAGATCAAGATCAGAATACTAATTTGGATATAGAACTGGAAACATCACTGAAATTTTGTGCAGAAACAATATTGTTACAGGAACAAGAAGGAAATGTTCAGACTTTTTTAAGACTGTTTTTGAGATGCATAAGTAAATTTATGACCTTTTTCGAATTTTATATCTGAGTAACAACATTACTGTAATTTTTAGTACACCATCTTCATCGAATATGGCTGTGTTCGTGAATCATTTAAACATTTCTTTTATTTAGATATTATATTAATAACAATGTCGTTTTAGAACTTGTGAGTGCTTTTTCTACAAAATGAACGAACACTTCTGGATCATTGTTAATATTTGTTCAATTTAACAACGACAAGAACAATCGTTTTCTAACAAATTGGAGAAACAAATTGTATCAATGACTTGTTATTTTCTCTAAAAATAAAATTTTATTTAGCATTCCACGAAAATGGGTATATGAATTGCAGATTTTTATTCAAATACACGCTTTTAAAATATATTCAAAGAAAATAGAATTATGGTAGAAAATTGTCTTATTCAATAAATTTAATAATAGCACTGCACTTTGCATATTTTATAATACTTTTTCATATTATGTACATTCTGTGCAATTTTACACTTTAAAATTCTATAAATGAAAGTCTATAGTCTGCTTGCAATATGGATACCTAAAACAGCATTGTTATGACATGCAACAGCTCTCATCACAGCTTTATCCTATTTGACTTCTATTGTATATGACTTTAATCTGTCTATAAGATCCACATGGTTGTTTATTCATATATACTACGCTTTCAGACTGAAAGGAAGAAAAGTGCAGAAATTACTAGTTTCTACACGGTGAAATTGTGATCATTTCACCTTGGGCGGGAAAACAAATTGTATACATTCGTGATACACCTTTTCTCGTTTATAGTAATGTGTCTTTAGAACTCATTGAGAAAATAACGATCGTTTGTTATGGAAATTTAATATCAATCATCTACTCATGCCTGTCTGTTTTACACGCTACTGTTCCTATTGCTGTACTTTACATACGAGTAGTTTCAGTTTCACGCAACAAGTTGTTCACCTATTCTCGCAAAAGACACGTTGTAGATAATTATCTATCCACAATGAAGAGCACAAGTCAATAACTAGAGATTTCACATTTTAGTATATAAATTGCTTTGAGTAACAGAAACCAATGTTAAATCTAGACGAAAAGTTATAATAAAGCCAGGTTTCTCCTATTTTTGTCAATGCTCAAGTAATATTACTCTTTTCTGGAATACAAGTAAGATAATATAATAAAATAATAGTGCAAATAGTAGAATTAAAACGAGATCAACATACGCAAAAAAGAAAATGTAACAGTGCAAACTTGTTATGATACTAATTATAAGCTTTTAGTAATTAGGCCATTAATTGTTATGATACTAATTATAAGCTTTAAGGATATTTAGTAACTAGGCAATATAATAATTATATTATTATATTATTATATTACCTAGTTACTATTATATTATTATTATATTATGATATTAATTATAAGCTTTAAGGATGTTAGTAACTAGGCAATATATGCAAAAGAGAAAACATAACAGTGCAAACTGTTGTTGTGATACTAATTGTAAGCCTTAAGGATGTCTAGTAACTAGGCCATTAAGGAGCAAATCAAATAAATTGTAATCTCGCGTTTATTGAAGATAATTGTACCTCACTGTAAACTTAGACAATACTTAGTAAACTAATTTATAAGCAAAGCACTGGTTCTCGTCCGATCACCGAAGTTAAGCAACACTGGGCACGGATAATATTTAAATGGGTGTCTGGGAACTCTGTGTATTGTTCTTTTTTTTTTTTTAATTTTTGTTCAAATGCTTTCAAATAAACTAATATTTATTCTATAGCGTACTATGTGGGCTATAGTTTCGAATGACTCCCGTTAGTCATATTAGAAACATTAGAACTGTAATTTAAATATTTAGAAATATTTAGAATATCTGAAACATCTAAAGTTAAACAAAACTGCATCGTAAACTTATACATATTACTTATGTAGTGGTTTGATCTAATTATAGCAACGTTATTGCCATCTGACTTTTATGTTGTTTTCTTTCCCTTATTGTCTTTCATATTTCAGATTTTGTAAAATTATCTTTCTTTATGAACGGTTTCCGAAGTTACAATGTTATATTTAGAGTCTTTTTACACCTTTCCTAACAACCTCCAAATTTCATCTTGATTGGCAAAGGGATCGTTCGAAAGAATATACAAAAATATTTTCATGCATATTTGTGATTCATAATGTGTTGGAGTATAAGGAAGCACACACTAGCCTTAATTGATTAGACAAATTTAGTTTGTGTCAAGATACTCACAATCAGCCGCATAGTCTCGAGGATAGTTTGTCGATATAGTCTTGACATAAACCATAAATGGGAATCGGACAATTTGAGACTTAAGCGATTATTATGACACCGACTGAGCCAGTTTGAACCGACAATGGTGGGACAGTCATCCTGAAAGTAATGAAGAACGCATAAATGGAGACATACATATATGACACAGGCGCCTAAGTGATATAGACATGCAAAAGCAAATGAGGATTTAGAAATTTTTAGCAACATTTTGACACTTACATGGTGAGACTTGCAACTTATAATTCCACTATGTGATTTTACTTTCAACTTTTTTTGTACAAACATGCGAAAGATTCTGCGTAACACATTTGAAACGGACTTCAATCTCGATACATGAAGAAATAAATTTGACTTTCTTCATATATTTGAGATTGACGTATTATAAATTTTAGAACAGATTATTATGTTTTTAATATTAATATATCATTATTTATTCATTGTATTTGTCAGTTCTTTCACTGCGCTTTTAAACATGAGAACTGTAGTTCGTCATCCGTCTTAAATGTGTGAAGGATAGAATTCCTTTTGGAAAAACCATATGTTAGTTTTATCAATTTATTAATTTGTTCAAGAATTCATGAATTTGTTTATCTGTAAGAAATGGGACTTTTACTAAATATTTATTAATCGACATTTCGTTCGAATTGAATGTTAGTTAACCTTTAATTCCAACATTTTGCGAATATTTATCTAAGTATATCCTCTTAATATAAGACATATTTTACTCTTAACTTTCTTAAATTTTTATTTATAATTTGTCTTTTTTAAATGTCTGTGGGAACAATATATTATCGTTTATAATTTAATATAGTCGTATTTGTGGCAAGCCACTTTCTCTATTTTAGAGACGAGTCATCAGATCGGACCGATCGATTTATACACTATATTTGACGATCGACCAATTCCTTTTCTAAGTAAAAAAGGAATGTAATATACTATATACTATATAAGTAATATACTACTATATACTATATACTATATAAGTAATATACTACTATATACTATATACTATATAAGTAATATACTACTATATACTATATACTATATAAGTAATATACTACTATATACTATATACTATATAAGTAATATACTACTATATACTATATACTATATAAGTAATATACTACTATATACTATATACTATATAAGTAATATACTACTATATACTATAAACTATATAAGTAATATACTACTATATACTATATACTATATACTATATACTATATACTATATACTATATAAGTAATGTACCAAACGTGCTCACCTCGAATAACTTCCAAGGTTTGTGTTGTACGAAAAAAAATTTTTTGGACGAAAGTTATAAAGTTTGAAGGACAACATTCTGTGATGTATATAGTTTTTTTCTTTTTAACAAGTGATTTTTATAAGAGGTTTCGTCGTTATTTCCACTATAAAAAAACAATGATATACTTCTTGATCCATCGAATCAATGGATGCAGCTCGATATGAAAAGATATAGACTCACATTGAAAAATTATTAATTTAATGAGATATTTTAACTTCATTTTTAATTAAAATCTATCGCTCGAAAGGCGAAAACAGTATGAATACAAGAATACTGCCTTTCCTCGTTCCTACATTGATTTTACATAACTAAGTTAAAATATCTCCTAAACGAATAGTTTTAAATTTAAATTATTCTTCTTTTTATAAAAAAAATCAGGATGCATGAATCTGTGAAAAATTATGTAATTTCATTTAAGAAAATAAAGTTAACTCATATGTCCATCATGCTACGTACAAACTAATTGCATTAGATTATTTCTCCTCTAAAAAACGAAACAAAGTTGGTAAAAAACATGTTTTCAAATAACAAATAGTTCTGGAAATAAATGCATTTATTGATTAAAGTGCATTGTTCCAAATGATATCATTATAAGAGCTAATACAAAATTGACATATTAGCTGCGAATTTCGTAATCATGAGCTAGAATATTTTGAATATTAGTCTATCAGTCGTTGAGATTTTTATATTAAACTTTCCAATATACATTAGTGATTACAAGTTCCTCATTGCAAACATAAACACTTGCAATTGTGTTTGATTCTAATTGTTGGATTTAAGTTTTGTTCAAAATACAATTTATCCTTTCTGACACCTAAAGAAACCATCACTTATCTGAAACAATCAGAATAATTATATTTTCATAATGTAAAATTAAATACAAAATATAAATTAGTATGCATGCATATAGGTGGTAAAATTATTCTGGAATCGAAATTTGTTACTTGATCAATATTTGAAATTCACAGGAAACACGATAAACTTATGGCTAATTAATTAAACTAATTTTTAATTTCTGTACTCGGAGATAAAAAAATAGCACATTCATGTAATTCAAATGCCTAAAATTTATTCGAAATATACAAAGATAGAGTATCTTTAAAATAAAGAAGTTTTGTACAAAATCAAAGAAATAGATAACCATATCTACTGATATGTTTTTAAAGTGTTCAAATATTTAAATTTATGTGTTTAAATTTAAAATTATATCTATAAGAAATAGTTCAAGTAACGTACATACAATTAATTGAGGTGTAGTTAATTAATATCATTTTTTATAATATAAAACATTTCTTAAAACATTTCTGTTTACAGTTAAAGCGACCATTCAACTAAAAATAGATAAATAAATTATTTATGGTCTTTAGACTCAATTTCAACTCGACTGACGCAGTGTTTAGATCAGTAATTGTCAACAATTATAAAATGCCTTGGAATTCTATAAACAAATCACTAGAAAATTTAGAATTCCTGCAAACAAAAACAAGAGCAAACAATATTTCGCCTGTATAGTCTTTACTGCGAGGCAATATTTTAGGTTATAAGGCCCATTACGCATTGTTGAGCAATCGTTACCCACGTCGTGAACTTGACTCTAAAGTTATGTCAGTATCATAATATTGCTGAACAGAATAGACGTTGAGGAGATTATTATAATTATGAATTTAACTTCCAAAGAAAACGAAAAAGGAAATATTAAGGCAAGGTCTCTTATTACAAGAACTTTGCAATGAGTAAATGGATAAATACAAGTATGTAATAAATACGTAATTCTCTAACCTAATGGTTTTCAGTGATTGTGACTGACAGTGCATAACGAGACGTACTTAATTTAAAGATGATACCTTTAGTCATGCTTTTCACGTAATGAATGAACTCCAAGTATACTTTTATTCCGGTGCATTATATCATATTCCAAATGCGTGCAATGTTAGTATAAATTATCATCTTATAGTGGCAATAATAACGTATGTCAACTGGTATATCATGTTCTCGTATGATCCGCTAATGTGCTACGATCGTTGTCACTAGTTTTGAGTGGAATACAATAGCATAAGGTAGGACCAAGATAATTTGAATTGCTGGAAAAGTATTTCTTTCTCATTTTATGTATTTTGGATTCTCGCGGAAATATTTCTTACCGCGCTCAAATTTTTGAACGTAGGTATCCATATACCATAGAAATTTAATACTGCTGAGTGATTGTTTCCTTGTATAATCGAAAGTAGCAATTTCTGTATCGATAACGATAAATTATACCATTCCACGGTATATCTGAGGAAGCCATATTGAGATTAGTTAACAGAATTGGAATAAAACGTGATATTTTATATTCTATTAAAATGACAATATATATTTTAAAACGTGATATTATATATTCTATTCTATATAATTTTACATTCTACAGAGAATTTTCTGTTTGTAAACGATGCTTCTTTGCTTAAGAATTTACTTGTTTTGCGTAAGCTTGTGAGTTGTTCTAATTGTCTTTGAAAGTAATTCGTTACTATAAAAAAATTTTGCAGATGGAACTTACTGTGTTTCAAGGAAAACACGTTATGATGGTCTAGATAGGATGTGCCATCAATTTGGTTTTTTTATAGGTGTATGAAAACCCAAAAATGTATCCAAAAATTCGATGATCGGAATTTCCGATCTGAAAATGATACCCGATTACGCGAATAATATTTTCGGGTTCTCTCACACCACTAATTCTTTCAAATGAAACTATGTTTGTGATGTTGTTCATTCATTCGAAATTCCACTGGTACTCTAACACACTTTACATCTTTACTGACCAAATTTTGATACTGGACAGCCACTAAGGCACATAAATGGAACTATAAATCTGAAAACACTTCCGTTCCGAGATTCACTCTTTGATTATGATGAAATACTGTAAGAATATTCAATATTTATTCAGACGAATCGAAATTGAAATTCATTTCTTTTCTAACAAATTTAATACGTACTTCTCTGAAAAGAGATGTTGAAAAATTACAAGATGTTGATATTTCAAATTCAATATATATCAATTCAATACATATTTAATATACATTAGTATATTCCAAATTTTTTCACATACGGCAGTAATCCGATTTTTAAATATTTCGTCAATAATGTTATTATCGTAAATCAAACTTTTAAATTACTCTTACAAATAAAAGTCCAAATTATGTTTGAAACTCAGCATCTAACAGTTATTCTGTTGTAGTTAATGTTCGATAAAAATGAAAAATGTTTATTTCTCGAAAAGGAAGAGTTTTGAATACTTTGGTCACTCTAATATGATTTAATTATTAACTTAATGACAGTTGAATATGATACCAAATAATTTAAAAAATTCACCTGTTTCTTAGACACCTATTATGAAGCTATTATTTATAATATGCAAATGATGTATAATAATAGTAAAATTATATAATATTTAAATTATATGTATATGTAACGTATAATAGTATACTTATAGAATTAATATAATGATAAATATACTTTTCAAGACATATATGTATATATGGCTTAAAACAACGAATAGACAACCACATATAGAATGAATCTCATATAGAATGTAATTAGAAAGTAATAAAAAAACAATTAGCGATCAGTTAACGGTTAAAAAAATTATCAAATACCAATAATTAAAAATTATTTGGTGTACTTACGGAATATAAAAGAATTTCTGACTTTCGTCGTATACGCATTGTATTGTATGGTATATATTAATAACCAAAATTGTAATACACATAATGATAACAAGGTTCATAATCATGACAAAACTATGTCCATGAGATATCGCCCTAGAAATCTAGACAGAGTATGAGTAGACCACAAACGTAATAAAATACAGGATTGAGAATGCGAATCTGACGATTTCTAAAATGAAATAGCTTTAAGTTTTTATTTTTTTGAGTTCTAACTTTTTATCTTTAATTTAAGTTTTAAGTTTTTATCTTTTTAAGTAAGTATGTCAATATAGATGTATTACAAAAATATCATTGTATTTTACGTAGAAAGGTTTCTCTGATATAGATTCCATTATTTTTCAGACTCCAAGGTTCAAAGAATTTGTTATTATTTTATTATTTACATTTCATCAAGAAGCCTTGCAATTTCAATCGTTACGAATCTTAGAATTAATCATTACTTTAAATCTCGAATCTTACATTTTGTCCAGATTAATCTTTGTACTGTTAGTTGAGACAATTGACAAATCGTCAGATTTCTGTCACATTATGTATGCGTTATTTTCAGTACGTGACTGCGATGTTACTTACATTAAATATGATCACTGCGTAATATATTGACACTGTTACAAAGGATAATAGACAGGAAAATGAAAAATTGTGTCTCAGACATGTAATCCACCTTCGAAAAAAGAATGAATTAATATAACATAAGCACGTCTACGTAATGTAATGAGTTAATTTCACATTAGTGTAGATTAGAGCTTAGGAAAACATTTAAAGTATTTAAGTTCAAAAACAGCAAATATTCGCATAAACAAACTTTCCATAAATATTGACATATTAACACTGAACTGAGAACATACTAACTTTATTATTAAATTATAAATTTCCATTGAATTTATTATTTTGTTACGTATTACGGTATCCTTCTTCATTTCTATCGAATTTCCATTCATGGCATTTTCCATTTGGTAACTAATAAGTGTAAAAAATTTCGTAATATCTTCCAATATTCGTAATATATTCCAATCACTGTTTGCAGAACAGAAGAAGATAGAATCAAAATATATACTCACGTAGCAATTTTGTACAGTCCACGTGTATGCAAAATAGTCAGTAAAAAGGAAATGTCACGACAGTAAAAAACTGTTGCAATCAAAATATTTATAATGTGCGTCAAAATGACACTCAAATAATAATTTCGAGATTTTTTCAGAAGCGTTAGTGTAATCGGTAAATAGCACAGAGTTTGGTTAGATATTGAAATCCCGAGAATGCGATATGGAAAAGACAGCATTACAACAATAACGAAACAACTGGAACAAATTATAACTGCAATGCATCGTAAAGTATTATCGTTATACGTTTCCTTGCCGTCTTATACGACGATTAATTTACTTCTTACTTAAATAAATATTTATATAACGATTTTCCATCGCTACATGTGTTTTAAGTATTTTAAATTCTTCTTTGTCTTGTATACAATTCCAATCACGTTTCATATCCCTTAACCATTCCTCCATCTTGAAAAATCCAGGACAAAATTGTTACTTGATGATACGATATTACAACGACTAGTTCAAATTAATTGAACTCTTGTTACTTACGTTTATAGATTTTACAAGTAACAAACCATATGTTATATTTACATGTGCTATTAAAATTGCAACGTTTATTCGCAATGAAGACAACTGAAAGGTGCAAGTCTTGCTGTCGAGGGAGAGCTGCAACGATTGATAGCATAAATGTAAATGAAAGATTAACTTTTTCACAAGTAGTGCATTGACATGACTAGAAAATCGGTTGAATAAATCATATTTCGTACGAGTGGGATATATTCTTACCACGAAAAATGTTGAACCGAGAAGAAGTGTCAAATATACGATCGTAGTATGCACTACTCTTAAGTGCGTTGGTTTGTACGATGTCAGTCCCATCACGAAGAAGCAGAACTTCAGGACTCTGTGATACTTGTAGCCAACGAAGTGCATTCTCTTCGACGGTCGGCAAGCGTTTGGCCGCGGCCGTGGCTTTACACGCTTCGCAGAAAATTAAAGAGGGGGACAAAAATATTGACACCGTCGCGTGACACAACTTGTAAATTATGCACGAGGGTGGAAATGACTATCCGCCGGTGCGCGTGAATAATAAATACGTTTCCAAGAAGAAACGTTACCTTTATTCTTTTTCTTCCTGTTTCCCTGCAATTCTGGATAATTACGCCGAGTTTTAAGAAAAAATTGTCTCCGTTGGCGTTAGCGGAAAGTGTCAATCAAACCCAGGTGTTTTCTTTCGCATCTCTCCAAGCTTTACCGCAACGTACGTGCAGCATGAAAATTACAGGTTACGAAAAGAAGAGTCAGTTCTTTACTGTCGTTCGAGAAGTGAAGTCGGAATTTCTCTTGCAGCTATCGCTCTGTCGCGTTTTGTAAAGTATAAGCAAATACGTTCTCCTCGAGCTTGGCAATAATTGTGCCTAGACACAATAGACATCGTAAAGTCTTTTATAAATCTTGTGAAGTGTTACATTTTATGAAAAGTTTTTACAGCAAGTGCTATTTTTTTTTTTTTTTTTTTTAACGTACTGCTTTTTACTATGACAATATTTTTAACCTATTTTAGATTGTAATGACGGGGATTATTTCCAAACCAATCCGGAATAATGTTATCGTGGATACTGAATTAAGAACATCGTTGAAATGTTGTACGATCAGTATTATTGCTAGAATAAAGAAAAAATATAACGGTATGTATTTAGCTGTTTAAAGTTTCTGTTGTATATTTGCATTGTTTATATGTTTGAAAGTTGAATACACCTGCTAATTAATTTTATTGTCCCCTTTGATATTTTATATTGTGGATCTTTAAATTTCTTGTATTCTTATCTTCTAATATTCTTACTTTGAATAAAAGAATCAGTGAACTATATTATATCTATGACATATGTGTAAAAGACACGATACTTAATTGTAAAAAATATTCTCAAGTAGCATTAACAATGACATGACAGGCTGATTTTCATAAAATAACAATATCGTTATACTTTGATAATATATCACGTTCGCTTGGTACTATTCTCGTTTTTCTTTATTCGCAATTACATTATAGTCAACAATTATAGTTGACAAACACGTGAAATTAGTAACATAATTCAATATACTTTTTCAAAGAATAGTCATTGGTATAATAAACTTATCTTTTTTTAAAAACCGCAGTCTTCAACATGTATTTATGTCTGCCACATAGGGACTCATTCTACTTGGAGTGTCTGACTACGTAGTATTTCACTCTACTTCAACTGTCTGACCATGTAGAATCTTATTCTACTTTTGTAATTCAGATGTAAACACATTGAAATTCTTTTTCGTTATTTTTCAACAGAGCAAACGTTCAGGTAATATTATAATTCAATTATTATAATGTTTAATAATATATTATTATAATATTGTAATTCAGTTATTATAATGTTTAATAATTAGAGAATAAAAAATTTTCATTTCTGGTATTGACAGCTTTCTTTGTTTTTAGTTTCGAAAATTTCAGCAAAATTCTTCCATTTGGATTAAGTCCGAATAAACTTTTTCTGCGTAATGTTCCTTTCAATCAAATAACATGATCATTCACACTTGTATTATTTATACTTGTAACACAAATGATCAAATTACATTTGTTCGGGGTATACAATAAATAAATGTACTTTATAAATTTAATATATAAATGTGCTTTAAAAATTTAATATATAAATGTGCTTTATGAATTTAATATATAAATGTGCTTTATAAATTTAATATATAAATGTGCTTTATAAATTTAATATATAAATGTGCTTTATAAATTTAATATATAAATGTACTTTATAAATTTAATATATTTAATATACATATTTTAATGTATAATGTTACAAGTTGTGCTTGTTCTTATTCTTCATGGTAATTGAGTAACTACACATCTTAAATTGCATTAATAGATCTTCGAATTTCATCAATTTATCATCTTCATCGTGACTTTTTATTCTTGCTGCAAAGGAAACGTTTTCTTTAAATCGGACTGTTGTCGGACGAAATTATTAATTAGAGCATAAAATGGTTGCAATCGACCAAAATTTTGCCCATTCGTCGAGACAGCAAATTCCTCACCTCTTGTTTAAGTTTTCTAAAACGAGCTGAAGCAACGCCTTTTGCAGTTTTTGTGGCACCCTCAGAGGAACCCAAACCTACGAGAGTCAATTTTTGTTGGAAAGCATTGCCTTGATTTTCGCAGCTTGGCGAGAAACCATTGCCAACAAGCCAAATCAAAGATTCGGTATGATGCCAGCCTTTCTAAATGATTCACGAACTCTGCCTGCTTTTCCAATTGGAGGATGTGTCCCTGAATTCAACCAATCATCCCAACATATATATGTACATACACACGCAGTAAAATTAGACTGAACAAGAAAAAATTCTATGATGAAGCTTTCTCCGCCTCTATTGGGAAAATTTGATTGGATCTTTCATTTTTGTCAAGATTTTAAGAAGTTGAGAACTAGTCCGACGTAGAAACGAAAAAAAAAATCAACAAAAGTGTACTAACATTTGTCCCGTGTGGTTTTCAAATGTAATTATTGATCGTTAAGGTTTTGCAATGATTTTCTATTACTATTACTATTCGAGAGGTGAATTACCGTACCTTTTTCTTAAGGCTCTGAATGTCGTTGACCGCGATGCCGATCATCAAGTTTACCAGGACCATGCTAGCGAGCACGAAAATAAGGAACACGATCCTGCTCGTAACTGGCAGGAAGGAACTCCCATTGTTCTCCGAGAACAGATCGCCGTAATCATACTCACCCATCATCATTACCACGGTCTTCACGACGGAGTTCCAAAAATTGCTAAATTGGTCGTTCCCGTGGAATAAAACGGCGAAACTGAGCGCGAATCCGACGATCAGACAGAGGAACACCGGGAAAAGCTGAAAGGAAGTAAAAAACCTCAGATGCACGTTGTTGTAATGAGTGGTGTGTTACACGATTTTAACCCTCTGACTACTGATTGCGGACCATAACGAGTGACCAAACCGTATAAAATAATTCGTCGCTTTCTTTCTGAACTCGTAGATATGATATCACTAAATAGAAATTATTAAGAAGTAATAAATTTATTATTTGTTTTGCCTATTTTGTTTTACTTAAACATATAATTTTACTCATTATAATCATTATTATCATGGTGTGCTATAATATATAATATATAATATGTTATAACATAACCTATGTTGTGCCTAATATAACCTATATTCTGGTTAAGTACATTGACAGTTAGCGTGTTTATTGTTAAATTATATTACAGATTAAAGCTGTATTAACTTTTAAATAAAATAAAATTTTCTACAGTGTCAGAAAACGACATTACTTATAGGTATCGTTAACCACTTGCGCTAGGCAACTGATTGCGGACCATAACGAGTGACCAAACCGTATACAATAATTCGACGCTTTCGTTTTGATACTCGTCGGTATGATATCACTGGATGGAAATTATTGAGAAGTAATAAATTTATTATTTGTGTTGCCTATTTTGTTTTACTTAAATATACTTAAAACTGAAAAAATATTACAATTTTGGAACAAAAAATTCTCGACGTGCGCGGCACGTCATTCCAGTGCAAGAGGTTAAGTAACCCAGGCAAAACAAATAATAAATTTATTACTTCTTAGTAATTTCTATCTAGTGATATACCAATGAATTCAAAAAGAAGACGAATTATTGTATACGGTTTGGTCACTCGTTACGGTTCGTGAACCAGTTACTAACGCAAGAGGTTAAAAAAATTGCTCTTATGATATTGTAGGCGCCTGTAGATGCTCGGAAAATTTTATCGACCATAATTCCAGCAAATCTCAGTGGTACCCCTGCAGTAATTTGCTTGTGCGCGGATTTAGTTCCGTTGACTGTTACGTAGAATTTTCTGTCTTGTAGGTAGCTTCTGATTGTGTATGTTATGTTTTCTGGTAGTTTGATGTCCTGTAGTTTTGTGATTAGAGCATCATGCCAGACTGAGTCGAATGCTTTGTTGAGGTCCAGTAGAACTAGTTGGGTCGTACGTTTTTTGTTTTTTTCCATTATGATGTGTTCGGTGACTCGTTGTAGTTGGTGTATGGCGGAATGCTTGGCCCTAAATCCAAATTGTTGAGGGATAATCAAGTTAAGTTGCCTTACGTGTCTTTGTATTTGCTGTTGGATTATTTTTTCTAAGATCTTTCCAAAAAGGTCGAAGAGACTGATGGGTCTGTAGCTTGTTATGTCGTCTCTTTGTTTACCAGGTTTTGGGACCGGAATGATTTTTGCGATTTTCCATGAGGTGGGAAAATAGGCTGTACGAAGACAGGCTTTGTATATATAGTAAAGCTGAATTAGTGGTTTCTTTGGGAGGTTTTTGATTTTTTCGGCAGTGATACCATCCGGTCCTGGTGCTTTGTTGTTTGGAAGGTTTTTGATTATCTTCTGTAATGAAGTCAGCGTGCAGTGTGTGTTGTCGGGTGGGACTTGAAGAGTTGGGTCAGTGTTTGCCGTTTTCAGCCTAATTTGGTTTTCTATTGGTGATATTTGGGTGGTTGCTTTTTCGTGTATATCGTAGAATTT
>NW_025110100.1:80439-84489 GCF_011392965.1 Frieseomelitta varia | reverse complement strand
TAGTAATTTCTATCTAGTGATATACCAATGAATTCAAAAAGAAGACGAATTATTGTATACGGTTTGGTCACTCGTTACGGTCCGTGAACCAGTTACTAACGCAAGAGGTTAAAAAAATTGCTCTTATGATATTGTAGGCACCTGTAGATGCTCGGAAAATTTTATCGACCATAATTCCAGCAAATCTCATTTGAACCAAATGTAAGTGAACCCTAATTCAACAATTACATATTCCGTTAGTCATGTATTATTTAAATACGTTTATTTTACAGTTTTTTTTTTTTGTTTTTGTTTTATCCTTAAAATATAAAATATAAATTATAAAATGAAAAATTGGGATAATAAACTGGTCAGAAAAAGTACATGCAAACATGACGCAATAAATGATTTATGTTGCGTACATTCATATTTTATAGATACAACGTGATTGTTTGATAAATTTTAGTACGATCACCGTAGTAAAGAGAAAGAATCTATGTACTTTATTCCTCGAACGTATATTAAATAAGATGTATGCAACAAAATATATATTCTTATACAATGTAAATTACAACGAATTAACTAAACTACTCTCTATGCTTAAATTCTCTTTTTTTAATTAATTGACAACGACTGTGTGTTTATCTCCTTAATGACTGTTATATATACAGGGTGCCCCAGGATTTTCCCTCCAAACTGCGACAGCTTATTCTAGATGTCAAATCAAGAAAAAAATGTTATATGAAATTTGCGAATTAACGCTTTGTTACAAAGATATAATCAGAAATAAATGGTGTTTTACTAAGTGTTTCAGTATTTCAGTCGTTTCTTTTCTTCGAACCAGCCTGTTTCATATTTGGAAATGAGTATTGATAAACACAGATCTATCCGATATTTTTGTAACTACGTAAACCTATGCGGTGTTTTGAAACAAAAGTTTACTCGACCGAAGTGACTTCATATGAAGATCTTGTGCAGCGTATTAAAAATGCAACAACATACTGAGACACTGCATAGAGCAATAAATTCAGTTTTTCATCGATGTCAAGCTTGTATACGAGCAGGAAGGCATCATTTTGAGACTTTAAAAATAGTGAGTAACTATTTATTTATTTATATCCCCTTAACAAAGAGTTAATTCGCAAACTTCGTATAACATTTTCTTCTTCTTTTGGCCCCTAGATTAAGCTCTCGCATTTTGACAGGGAAATCCCGGGACATCCTGTATATATCCCCAACGATTATTTATAAATCTCCTTGACGATCATTATGAAAAGCTTAATGTTAATTTTTAGTATGTATACTAACAATTCAATGCAGAATACGAATAAATAAATAATATTGGTTTGATGTAGTGGAATTCGGTGTTTTGATTATTTTAACATACTTTCTCAGAAATGCACGCCTAACGAAAAACTTCTTACGTCAAAATTTACCGTATTCAAAAGGTTAACGAGGGAAAATGGGAAATTCTTCGTTTCAACAGGGATTTCTCATTTACTTTCTCATCTTTTTCCCGGTGCTCCGATTCTGACGAGCGAAAACAACACCGATTGATTACGGAAAATCAAACGACCACGTTGTCGATTGATTACGTTTAGTACTGACCACAAAAATGTTCCTTCAGTGAAGGACACGAGCGTGTAATATCCCCACTGTGGAAGGCGGCCGATCAACACCATCGTTTGCACGCTGGCGAGCAGGATTGCCACACTGACGGAATGAAAGATCCACTGAGGCGGATACTGTCGATAATTGTCGTGTAATTCATTTCCTTCAAATATGCTCGTAAGTGAGCTAGCACTTAGATGGCAGTAAGTACCAATTGAAACTGCCAATGATATTCCCACAATGGAGATCGATAGCCACGTCTCGAGCTTCAAATAATATCTGAAACTATGCATCTTTAATTAGTTATAAGTATGTATCTTTATTATATATAATAAATACTATATTATATATCTTAATTATATATATATATATATATATATATATATATATATAAAATCTATGGGGTATATTGAAAAAAAAAATTCTAGACTAATACAAATCTCCTCCTAGGTCAGTACTGGAACTACATGCTCGTAGAACAGTGGAATCAAATGCCACCTGATTTCTGCTCAAGACTGAAAGTGTGCCAAGACGTATTAGAGCTATTATCTAAGCAAATGGACAAAATATTAAGGTATGATAAAGCTTGTAAATCTGACTATGAAAAAATTCTCGTGTAAAATTGATTCTATGTTTTNTTAATTTTTTCAGCCAGGAAGAAACCTAATCTTAAAAGTTAAAAAATAGCTTCAGTTTCCTAAAACTATAAAGAATCAGATGGTCAAATTTATTTTCATGTTTTTATACTTTATTTAACAATAAAAAATATTTTTCTCAAAAAGTTTTGTTATTGACTCAATTTTGCATCCCACTGTCTATATATATATATATGTTACATACCTTTGATTAGTTACAAGAGATGTATTTTTGGAAAATGTTTAAACAATCTCAACTACGTAAATATGGACTTCTAATGTTTATACAAACTCAAATCTTCATCGACATAACCGAGTAATGAGAATTGTTGACAATTTGAAACAGAAGTTTCGTGATAGAGAAACAGAATTTTATAGACGAATGATAAGACGAGCAAAATGAGAAATACATTTTCGTTGTTACCTTTTTCAAAAATTAAATATTACACGTCGCGTGCGGGAAACGTATGAATTTCGCGTGTTAATTCTGTTCGAGTTACAAACGAACCTAGGCACCATCAACGCCTGCATAATCGGATTGTAGAAAAGCAAGATGTAAGAAAACGAACCGAGTCCCAGAAAAATCCCATTCCACAGGAGGAAATTATTCTCGGGTCGCAACATCGTTATGGAGTTAACCAGACAGGGATAAGACCAGCAAGACGTGGAAAATATAGAAGTATATTTTCAGCTTGGACCACTTTCCCCAGAGGTACACCTCCACCAACGGATGTTGCAGTATCGTTTCTTTCATGTTCGTAGTTGCTCTAATAAGAGACACAACTACTTCCATTTGCAGCTCCTTTTCCGGCGCTAACACGGCGGTGTTAACGAGGATCTTCAACAGAAGACAAGCGTGTAAAGAAGAGAAGACATTTTTTTGAGAAGAAGATTTTAACCTCTTGCGCTGGAATGTCGCGTCACGCACGTCGAGAATTCCTTTGTCCCAAAGAGTTGCGATATTTTCTCAGTTTTGAACGAATCGGTATTACGGATACCGATAAAATCCCGGTAATTTTAGGTTACTATTCGATTACGTTTGATGAAATCGAAACGGTGCGAATACCGGTATGATGCTATCGAAACGATGTTAGATGTATTTCGGTATAATACCTGTAAATGAAATATTAATATATTAGAAAAGGAAAAGGAGACAATGATTAAATGTTTTCTGCCTCTAAATAAATCTGCCGATAGTAAATTCGATGACGCTTATACACGTACACTTTGTTTATTTTTATTAGCTTCTTCATTAGTTTTTTTTTTATTTTTTATTTATATTAGCGGATAGCAGGGCTACCCAACAAAATATTAATTATCGCTTATGTTAACAATTTTCAGGTTCAAATGTCCGAATATTTTTGCCACGCTACATTTCGACATAATTCAGTTTATTGTTTGATATTAAGAAAAGTACGTGCAATAAATAAATAAAATTTACGTTACTATAAACTACAACGAATGTTCTATTATATTATTAAAAAATTAATTCAAATTTACTATTATAAACAATCGAGATCCACAACAATATTTTGAACAGCATGATGTCCGAATGTTAATAAGAGTCACTGTACGTAGAAAATAAAAAATGTGTTTTCGTCAGTAAAGCGGTACCGTATCGGTATATATTTCGGTATTTTTACCGTTGTGGACATCAAATACCGATAAGATACGTATGAAAATACCGCTATGACTGTCTTATACCGATATTAAAACCGATTTCCCAAATAGCGGTTATGTTACAATAATATGGGAGCAAATACCGGTGTAATACCTAAACCTCACAATATTTCGGTTTCAGTCTCTGGGTATAATACCTAAACCT
>NW_025110100.1:66544-79901 GCF_011392965.1 Frieseomelitta varia | reverse complement strand
ATAATACCTAAACCTCAAAATACGGTTTTCGGTCTCTGGTTTTAAGTATACACCGAAATATAGTCTCTGGGTATAATACCTCAAAATACGATTTCCGGTCTCTGGTTTTAAGTATACACCAGGCAAAACAAATAATAAATTTACTACTTCTTAGTCATTTCTATCCAGCGACATCGTAACGACGAGTTCAAGAAGAAAGCGACGAATTATTGTACACGGTTCGGTCACTCGTTATGGTCCGCGAACCGACTTCCAGCGCGAGAGGTTAAAACAGGTAAGTCACGCTGTTTTTCTTTCTTTTTTTTCTTTTATTATCCTCTTTTATTATCCTCTATTGTAACGCGCGCGAAGACCGGATATTATTCAGAAACGAGACTGGCTTCGGCATTTCGAGTATAAAATCGATCGCTGTGTGCCGTTTATCGGTTTTTGCGAGTAAATTGCCACCGTTGTCGATTAATATTTGCAGACATTCCGAGTGGCTGCTACGTGCAATGGTGTGCATTTAGACTATAAAAGGAAAAACAGAAAAAAAGGACAAAGTAATTAAGTCAATTGCAAATCGTCTACAGTACATAACAAACCGACTATAATGTTGTAATTGCTAATAGAGAAAAAGAAGAGAATTAAATAAACTGCCGCAAGGTAGAAGATTAAATAGAGACTTACCGTATCTTGTCTGATCTGAATCTTTTTAAAAGTCTGCCAAATACCTTTGCGTTACCTGAACTGGTAAAGTAAAGAACAGTTCTTGATTTCTTGCACTGATCAACCTTCAGTAACGCCTCCGTCGCTTTGAGACAAGCTTAGACGCAGTATGCTTGATACTTTTTTTAGGAAAATGACATCGAATTAGAATTGATTGTAGCGCACAGGAGAATCATTTTACAAGCCTATATGCATTGTGGAAAGAAAAAGACGCAATTTCTGTATTAATTATTCTCGGAAAAGCTTGACTAGTCCACCAGAAGCTTGACTACTTCAGCGTGATTGTTTTTCACTGCTTCGTGCAACGGTGTCCTTTTCCAACAATCAGGCGCAGGCAACTGAAATTGTGATTGGGACGCGATGAGGAAACATTCTCGATAAACTGGGGAATGAAATGAAAAATCCAAGAATTCACAACACTGACGTTCTGCCGTCTCGAAGGTGTGAAACTTTCGATTCTATCCTCTATAGAAACATTCTTCTCCAATAACCATTTCGCCATCTTGTTCTTTCCACTATGCGCCGCGTAATAAACCGCGGATCTTCCTTTCTTGTCCTTGGCGTGGATATCAGCTCAATTTTCATGCAGAAATTCAAAACTACCACGCCTGGCTGCCAAGTGAAACGAGAAACACGTCAAGCATTTCGATGGGCTGTAAGAATTTTTTTATGGAATCTCGTGGTAAAAAATCTCGGTTGCTCTCTTTGCGTCGCCGTACTCCAAATTTTTGAACATTTGAATCTCCTCTTCGTCGTCTATCACTTCGAATCCATTGTATTATAAATTAATAGTGTTTTGTGTGCAACTGTAGTACAATTCTCGTTACAATTTCGCGCTCCCGTTTCACACAGACGTCTATCTTAATCATGGATACGTATCAGAGTAATCGTAGCAAGTATCTGCTCGCTTTGGGCTTTATCGTTTCTTAAAAAAAGAGATACGACAACGATATGGTTTATATGTATAACGTGTCGTGTGCAATTTACATCTCGATAAATAATAAAAAACCAATTTCGCGAGTAATTAAAAAATAAGCATTGGATACGATTAGATTAGTATTTGCTGTGTTTGCAATATTTATTTTGCGGTAAGAAGTTTTCAGGCACCTGAAAATTTTGTCGACTGTAAAAATCGTAAGAAACGTGTCAAATTCAATAATTAGTTAACAATTAATCTTTTCTACCACTGATATTGCAATGAGTCGTTGATTAATTAAATTATCATTGATACAAGTATACAAATACAATTATATCTTGATGCGAAATCATATTATATCACAGCGAAAATATGTTCCTCTATTACTGATTTTTATGCGTTTATGGGAAACATAAAGATAAAGAAAAATATATAGAATGTACATGGTAGACGAAAATATGTAAAACATTTAAAATATGGTGTTTGTTATAAACATTATTTAATGAGTGAAACAATTTTTGTCTAGAAAATCTAATTCCACAAGTTAATTATTATTTGTTGCTGAATCATTTCAACATCAACTTCTTTGTGAACATAATCTAATCTTGATCATGGTACAACAGTATTAATTCTAACTCTAGCAATTAAGTATTAATTCTTAATATTATTGTATCTAGTCACCTGATATACAAAGTCTCGTTGACTGCCAATGTGTTATAATATAATATCATTAATAAAAATCAAATTCAATTGTTCTTGCTTTCTATGTTAATGATAAAGAATTTCAAGTATAATTAAACAATAACAGATGCATTGAAAAGTATAAATTTAAAAAAAAAATATATTTTCTCTCCAAGACTGAGACAAAGAAAAATTTCTGAAAGGATTAAAAGGTATATATGTATGATTGCTCATAATAAAGTGATTTTTCTCATAATTTTACTCATAATTTTCAGAAACAGCAACGCTATCCATATTATTTGATTTGAATTTCTATCGCAAGTGACGCAGATTACAATACTTGCCTCAGTCGATATGACAGAATGTGATATGAAAAGGATCTGGCGATCCCCAGGACGTGAGGCAGGAAAAAGCATTGAATGTCCGATTTATTCTATTAGTCAATACTAGGACATCCAATTTTTTTAGTTTTTTTTACCAGGAAAAAAATCACTGGTTTTTTTAGTTCTATGCTACAACTGTGAAATGGAGACTACGTCAAACAAAATGATACTTGGTTGAAAATGATAGTTGGTTAAAGAGAATGATATCATGTATATGGGTTGTATCATTGATGGTTATACCTATAATTTCATATATTTGTCAATAGGTGGCAGCAAATACTCACTTATTATAGCGATTATAATGATATTATTATAATACTATAAATAAATAAATAAATAAGAACTTTGTAACTTCAATAACTTTTTANGGAGCTTCTACGACCGGTGGAATGTAGGCTTCTTCAGCAATTGGTACACGAGCTTGAATTGGTGATGTGGCCATTTTTCTCTTTCTTTTTTAAATAACAGAGATGTAACAAAGTTCTTCTTTTCAAATCACGTCGGGGTCACCAATTTTATAGTGATTATAATGATATTATTATAATACTATAAATAAATAAATAAATAAGAACTTTGTAACTTCAATAACTTTTTATAAATTATAATAAATTATATAATGATGCAGTTTACAGTAAAAATAGATAAATGTTTTCAACAAATGTTAGTTATGGAATGAATAACTAATTCTAAAATAGAATCTATATATACATCTATAAACAAGTAATCATGGCAATAACATTTCCATAGTAATAAATAAACTATCAATTTACAATTTATAATGTCGATTTACAGGAATCGTACTTTTCGACAGGATGATTGTATAGATGGCGTTACTGTATATTTTGGAGATATATCGGTCGCTACATTATACAGTGATCGACTCAACAGACTTCTACCTTATCGATGTGGTGATTACTTATTTTTGTACAAACAATACAGACGAATCTATGCAAACGAGATATGATCATCTATGTTTGCGTTTTCGTTTTTGAAACTTTACAATTATTTTAATATATTTTAATATATATTTTATCATATCATATTTAATATATAATGACGCAATATATTTTTGCCCGTAATATATGTTTGCCGTTTATTATTTTTTATAACAATTTTTTATAACAAAAATATAACTATTGCAAATATTTAAATCAACATTAATAATTATTACTCATCAATTTTCAAATTTGTCTATTATTACTTTTCCATTTGTTTCTTGTCTATTGTTACAGACGAGGTATGTATATGACATGAATAGATTTCGAAGTAGATATTTCGTCTGTGATTTTATACTAATAGAAATAAAAAAGTAAATAATTTCGTTGGTGTCAGACTATTATGTCATTAGCAAATTGCTCATCCTACATCATTAAAAGAAACGGGAGGAGGATTAATCAAAAACTTAAAATATTATCTTAGTTTAAAATATTCTTTTTCTTTCTATTATTTCATATTTTTTTACTATTTTTTATATTATATTTATATTTTTTTACTATTTTCACATTTCTAAAGTATAATTAATAAAATATATAAGTATAAAATTGTTCATTGACATAAATATAAATTTATTTTAATAACGCAAGTTATAAAATACATATTTTTTCATTAATTTCACAACAAAAATGTCTGAGTGCAGTATCACACCTATATAAAATGAAAATATCAATATAGGTCGCTATTCGAAATAGATATGCCTACCAAAAACAGGTCTATAGCCAGTCATTCACATTGTATTTGATAAAATAATATTTTGTAATTGGTTCGATCAGAAATCATTATCATCAGATATAGAAACAGTTTGTAAATGTTTATAAAAGTACTTTTAATACAAAATTTAAGAAACTTAATAAACTTAAATTATACAATAATCCATGTATGTATATAATTTAAAATTATTTTATAGTGTAAAATATAATTTATACATATAGTATATCATTTATACACTTAATATTATATAATTATACAATGAATATACACATGACACAAATATAAATAAAAATAATAAAAATAACATAAGAATAATATATCAACTCAATAATATAAATAATGTACACGTATATAAATTATTCATATTTATCTGTATGTTTATATTTCAATACGATCAACAACGTGTAGTTCGTGTGCCATGGCTTCACTGGAATTAGGGTAGTCTGTCGTACTGGAGGTGTCCTTCGCGCGCGGTGGAAAGGTTTTTGGAAAAGTCTCCTCGGAAAGGCTAGAAAATAAACTTCAAAATTCTGTAGCGATATTATCAGGATTTCAGGACGACTAGAAGCGTACGTTGTAACATGCATACGTGTGCTGTAACCTACGCTACGACGTTACGTATAGTTCTCACCCTACAAACACACGTGGATTTATACGCACAGATTGATATTGATTATTCTAGTTTTTTTTTCCTTTTTTTCATGTCGCACGGACTATTACATTTTGTCGAATCGTTTCTATTGAATCAATAGTATATATATATATATATATAGTAGTTGTGACCTTTAGACAAGGTCTCTGTTATTTTTCTTTTCTCTATTTTTTTCTCATTTTAATTGATTTTTCGTCAGACAGCGGATATTTTATAATTTCAATGCATAATGATGATCTGAATCAGATTTGACTGAATAGTATACTTGCTTCTGTTTATTGTTCAATGTTTTAGCTTTTTAGACTGTTTCAGCATATCAAATATTGTTAATTATAATATTTAAGTTAATATATAATATTATTATATCAACATTGTTATTTAATATAGTAGTTTTGTTAATATTGTTAATTATAATATTTAAGTTAATATATAATATTATTATATCAACATTGTTATTTAATATAAATAGTTTTGTCAATATTGTTAATTATAATATTTAAATTAATATATAATATTATTATATTAACATTGTTATTTAATATAAGTAGTTTAATTAAGTAGTATATCAACATTGTTATTTAATATAAGTTTATTATAATATAGTAGTATGTTACAATATTTGACCATCATTATTGTATTCTTAACTAACTAATATATGTTTATTATTTTACATAATTATTCTTCTTCTGTAATGCAAATCACCTTGTTACCATTATTTAACCCTTTATTAAACATTGAGCAATATATCTGCTTCTTTGAATTACACTTCTAAATTATACATTTTGAATAATTTCTCAGCATTTCTATACTTTTCTTTTTACTAAAGATAAAATAGAAGAATTATAGTAATACTACTTTACAAAAATATTGTAAAATAATAATATAATAATATACTAATAAATATTAATAGTAACATTTTAAAAATAAAAAAAACTTACATACCATGTTTAAATATTTCCTAGAATAAATATTAAAATTTTTTTTTTTATTAATATATATATATATGAGATATCAATGAAAATATTGAGAAAATGTTTTAAATGTTAATATTATAAATTTTAAATTATTTTTCTTTGGAATTTCTTCTAAACATACACCTACATTACAACAGTAATTATTAAATAAGATAAATATAATTAACAAGAAAGATCGATGATTGATTAATTTATTATTTAATATGGTTTAATAACGTTGATTATTAAAATAACATTTTATCAAGTATTTTTGTTAAATATGTTATTCAATACAGTCTTCTTAATGTAATTGTATTGTTCTTTTTTAAGAATTGTTAATGATTCGTTATTGCGTATTTAATATAAATAACTGTGCGTTCAATGGAAATTTTATAATAAAAATTATTTTTTACCATTATTTTTATAAAAATTATATTTTGAACGAAGAAGTTGTATTATTTAAATATCTCTTTGTCCAAGCATCATAATATGTCATACTAATATTTGCAAAATACTAAATTATATTATTAAATTAAATTAAATTATATTAACTAAATTATACTATTAACTAGTATTAAAATAGTATTATTAATTAAACTATACTATTTTAATTTGTATAGCATTATTTGATTATCATGTAATACCGATTGAAAAGTAATTATTCAATAGATCATGTTGACAAGGTCGAAGCAGAAAAATATAATCTTAAACATGAAATTAATAATTAATGAACAAAATAAGGAATGAAATCTCTCACAAAATAATTACTAAGCAATTTCAATGAAAATTCGATGATCACAACTTATTTGTCAGAGTCCTAATAAATTTTATATTTTTATATTACATTTATGTATCTTATTTATTCTTAAAAAAAATCTGTTGCTGTGTAAGCTGAAATAATAAGATTTGTAATAAACTCGACTGCGGATTTTTATGCAAATTCATAAATTTGTGAATAAATAAAATAAATAATGGAGCCTTAATGGAAAATTGTTTTATGTAGTATGCGTTATAAAAAGCACTGGATCTTGAATATCTCGTGTAATTTTTTTATATTAAGCGTGTCATGTGCAATTGCAAATTTCTTATGATTGCATAGGAAATTAAATAATGACATTCTGACATAAAGAAGATAATTAAAGTGGTGTATCACTAGCATTATTTAAAGATAAATTACTCGATTCTAAAATTTTCAACTTCATTCATTTAATTTTATTCTGAATCTTTGTCACAGAAAATGTAAAAATAATTTTAAAAAAATTCTAAAAATAAATGAAAATACAATTATTATTATTCTTTTAAAACTATTTAATTATTTAATTATTATTCAACTCTGGAATTTTCAATTTCATTTAATTTTATTTTCAATATCTCTATCACAAAATAAAATAGGATACTCTAATTATTCTTATTTTACAATTATAATAACATACAGATAAATTGTTTAATTTTGGAATTTTCAGTTTTCTTTAATTTCATTCTCAATCTCTGTCACCGAGAATGTAAAACATAAAATAATAATGATCATTATTGTTATTTTAGAACTATAATAATTTAAAGGTAAGTTATTTAATTTTGGAATTTTTAATTTTATTTAATTTCATTCTTAATCTCTGTCCCCGAGAATGTACAACATGAAATAAAATAATAATAATTATTATCGTTATTCCAGAATTATAATAATTTAAAGGTTATTTAATTTTGGAATTTTTAATTTTATTTAATTTCATTTTTAATCTCTGTCATCGGAAATGTAAAACATAAAATAACACATTATTGTTATTCTAAAACTATAATGATTTAAATATAAATTATTTAATGTTTGAATTTTTAATTTTACTTAATTTCATTCTTAATTTCTGTCATTGAAAATATAAATAAAATTATTATTATCATTATTTCAGAGCTACAATAATTAAAGTTAAGATAAATTCCGGAATTTTCAATTTTCATTCTCAATCCTCGTCACGAAAACTGGGAAACGAAGAATGAAAGTGAAAATTACTATTAGTATCTTCCCAGGTCTACAAAAATAAATTACAATTTTATACCAAATGTATTACAAAACACTCTTCAATCAATCATCTGGAACCCGAAAGAAATTTTCAAATTTCCAATTTTGTCGCACACGAAAATGAAGCGAGATATACTCCAGTATTTTATAATACTAACTTAACCGTTACCACTTTCAAGATCGTTCGGCGATATCATTTCTTCTCCTTTTCCAGAAGCCCGCTTTTGTCGAAAAATTCGAACGCCCCGGTATCAGGAGACCAGGTAGACGGGGAGGTCTCCGTTTCAGGTAGATCCCGAAGGACACGCGTGTCTAGGCAAGCGTAGGTTTTTCCTACGCGGGAAAGCAGAGCCGCCGCCTCTGCTCTGGTTGAAAAGATTGAAAGGATGCCTTCGGTAGGGCATCGAACAACGCCGAACGCCCTGTATTCCCGCTTTCCCTGACCTCGGCCAACCTGCCGGCACCAGAGAGCCAAGGTTACCCACGAGCGAGAAAATTCCCGATACCGGGACGGTGAGTTTCCCTCACGATTAGGAGGCCATGTCCCGGGGAAAGTTGAAAACCCGGAAGAACTCAGAATCGACGTAATGAGATCCTGCTCTCCAGTTTGGTCCAGAAATCGGTTAACCAACGGTTGGTCAATCTCTAGTTCCGCCCCCCGGGAGATTGGGCAGCTTCATAATCATCTCTGCTGATCACTTAGTGAAATGCAATCGCAGCGATCGTAATCGTTCGTTACTCACTGTTGTATCAGTTAATTAATCGTTAGACTCGATTAACTTTCGTGATTTTTTTTCTTTCGTAATCGTCGACCTAGTTCTTAACACTTTCGTGTGTGTACTTGACCTTGGTGGTTGGCCAATGTATATTGGTATAAATAAATGAATAAATGAATAAATGTCTATTAACATTAGAACTAACGTGTCGAAATATTCTACGTGTAAGTCATTGCAATCCAAATGATAATTAAAATAAATAATTTATATATTACGTATAAATTTATAATTTAATATATGTAAATTTAAATATATTATAAATATAACTTAAAAGTTTAAATACATTATAAATATAACAGATTTAATTATAAATACATTAAAATTTTAATATATTAAATTTATAAATATAATAGATTTAATTATAAACATATTAAAATTATATATATTAAATTTATAAATATAGTAGATTTAATCATAAATATATTGAAATTTAAAATATGTTATAAAATAAATAATTTATCACATATAAATAATTTATAATTTAAAATATATAAAATTTAAATATATTATAAATATAATAGATTTAATTATAAATATATTAAATTTATAAATATAATGGATTTAATTATAAATGTATTAAAATTTAAAATATATTATAAAATAAATAATTTATTACGTACAAGTCACTGTAATCCAAATGATAATTAAAATAAATAATTTATACAATTATGTCTCTGTCCAAATAGAAATTGATGTTTGTTACAATATTACAATGTTTGATGTAATATTAATTTTGACAAGAATACCTGTAGCTTTGAAGCTTTGAAGTTGTAAAAGAAAAATGTTTGAAAAATCAGTCATATTTTCGATTGTTATAGTATTAAAATAATGAAACTGTACAATAATTGTACTTATATTACGTAGATTGTACTTATATCTCTTTACTTCTTTAATATGCATTTTATGTACTTATGTACTTGTGTACTTATGGAAAAAACAGAACGAATAAAAATGGAAAAATTCATGTTACGTTTGTGAGACGAACAATTCTGCGTGTTGCTTCAAATTTTAAAGACACTGCAAGGCAAATTGCTGAACAAGGAATGGAAACAAATTTAAGAAATTGCATGCAACGTAAAAAAGTAAAAATATAAAATGGCAGAATATGTATGTAATTCTTCTATCTATATTTTCTTCTTTGAAATATAATAATATTGACAAAGCATCTCATAATTTTGTCCTCGAGTAAAAGTGTATCCGCAAAACTTTGTGTTGAAAGAATAAAGAAAGTTGTATTGAAATAAATCCACGACACGACGTCGAGGACAAAAATGTCCCGAGGGATAAAAGGAGGAGTTAAATGAATACCTTCCTTTATCTCTTTTATCTTTGTTTCCCCTCACTGTGAGACATTTTTTTTTTTCTAAAACATATTTTATTCGTAGAAAAAAAAACAATCGCAAAAGAATTTTACAAAATTACGTCGAATATTAAAATTAAATATTTAAAAAGGAGATCTATATTTTAGTAATATTATATTATACATTACATATTTTATGTATATATATATATATATATATATATATATATATATATATATGTATGTATGTATCTATGTATAACATATTACACATTATATATATAATTTAAATATATATTATGTATTATATATTATGTTTAATTATATATCATGTATTATATATTCGTATAAATATTCATACAAATTAAGTCATTTATATAAATATTTTACATATATATACATAATTATATATACATAAATACATATTATACTGTATATATTTCATATTTTATTTTACATATTTTACATATTTTATATTATATAAATATTTCAATAATATCTATAGAATATGTAACATCCATTCTGAATTACATAAACTCGAGAAGAATTGTAATTATTATTAAATAACATAGTGCGAATAGCAGAAGTTTAAGCAGAAGAATATAAGAAGCTTTAAAATTTTCAGAAAACAGAATTCTCATTATTAAATTTAAACGAAATTTAAATTTAAACAATTCAAGTTCGACTAATTTAAACTAATTAATTTAATTTGCGACTTATGCTTTGGAAAGTGTCAGATTTTAATACTTCACTTTTTATATTTTTCACTTAACACCAACATATTTAAAGAAAAACGCTACGTGTTTAAAGGCGGCTGTTCGATGTTATAGCGTGACTTTTCAGATATTAACAATCTTCGAAAAATTAAAAATTTAGCATTTTCAATTTGTAGAATACAATACAGAAATCGAATTAATAATAATTAATAATAATAATTATTATTTGTTCTTCTATCGACTGAAATATTATTTAAAATTTATCTAATTCTACAAGCACGTGAGAAATTATAATACTTTAACATCTTGCGTGTCACGCACGTTTCTGTCCAAAAATTGCAATATTTTCTCAATTTTAAGTATATTGAAATATAACCCACGCAAGACAAACAATAAATTTGTTACTTAGTAATTTCTATCGAATGATATACCAACGAAGTTAAAAAACAAAAGCGACGAATCAGCTTGTATACGATTTGGTCACTCGTTATGGTCCGCAGACCACTTGCCAGTCGCAAGCAGTTAATCACGTATTTTTCATGATGAACCTGAAATAGCCATTGCCTCTAATCATTCATGCAACGAAATATTTGAATATTAGTCTTGTGAAATATCGTTTTCCTAATTTTCTTTATTTATGTAAACGAGTGAAATTCTGTCTATGAAGTAGCTGCGTCTTAATATCACGTTTATATTTCGACGTTGCCCTAATTTGAGCAAATAACAATACTAACTTTTCCTCAGGGATCATATTTAATATTAACTAATTAATGTTCGTTTCTTTTTCTCTCCATACTTCATTTAGTTTGATAAATAACATTCGAAATACTCGATGCATGCATTTCAAATTGTGAAATGTTACGTTAAATAATAATTTCCAACCTTAAATTATTGTTTCAATTGATAATTCCATCACTAAAATAATGAAATAAATTACTTCAAATACTTTCCTTCAATAATAATATTTCGAATACTTTCTGTTTCAAATGTAGTTTGTTTCAAATTTCAAACAGGTGCATCGTATTTATTTCAAATCCTCTACCAAATAATTTCAATATACTATCTTGCATAGTCATTATCACGAGCTGCATAAAGAAGAACTTCAACAACTAGGAAATTGAAAGGAATTCGATCGTTAACGATCAATTTAATTCCTGATAAATTAGGAATTAGAGACTTTTCTCGCCAGATCTGAGTTCGATTTCATAAACTGTTGGAGAGAATTTCGTCTTTTGCTCGACGCGGTTCTCCCGGGTGCTCCACTCGCCGCATGCCCTCCTGTTTACCGCGAGGTGCACGGAGACCGATGGAAACGTTTCTGACGTTCGCCGCGAACCCGACGTAATTGACACGGCGAAAGACGCGACATCGTCGAGGCGCAATTCCCCGTCTCCGGGGTTGGAAATCAATGAACTCTGCGCCCGTTGAAACGCGTTTCAATCGCGCGAAAGGAGATGGACATTCCGGTTCCTCTGTAAGAAATTCAAACACTGTCGTGACGATTGACCGTTGCACGTGCATCGAACGACACACTTATTTCTGCGTGGGGGAGAGTTAAGAGTCGCGCAATCTGCTCGAACAGGTAGATAGATAGCAATCGGGACCAATCCGGTAGAAAAACTGCCGATTCGCCCGAAAATCCGGGACTGGCGTATCAGGCGGTCAGGAGAGGTTTCGGAGTGCCTGGCTGACGAGAGCGTGGGGTCCTGTCGATTCCCTCGGGATTCCCTCCACAGAGTGGAGCTGGAATACCCTCGTGGAGCAAGGTGACGCCGAATTGCGCGCCGGTTTCACAGGGTAACAAGCCCGACGGAGGTTCCCGTTCCGTTAAATAACTCTCTTTGTTAGGCCGGATTGGGAATTCAGGCGACGTTCGACCGGAAAATAGTCAACCATCTGGTTTCGATATTTCTTTTAATGTGAAGTGATTTCCAAATGTCGACCTAAACCAAATAATGGTAATTTTAAAGTATTTCATGATAATTTTAAATAATTTTCGTCGAATAGTTTGGTCCTTCCTCTTTAAAATGTCCTGTCAATTGTGTTTTTTTATTTTGTATCCTGAATTCTTTTCCACGAGAAAATATGACGTTTCTTAGTGAGAAATCATGCTTACCATTGCAAATTGTGGTGCGTAATATATTTTTGAAAAATATCGAACGGAACGAAGAAAATTAAAAGAACGAACTTTCTCATTTTTATATTTGTTTTGATTCCCAAATGTCGACCTAAACCAAATAATGGTAATTTTAAAGTATTTCATGATAATTTTAAATAATTTTCGTCGAATAGTTTGGTCCTTCCTCTTTAAAATGTCCTGTCAATTGTGTTTTTTTATTTTGTATTCTGAATTTTTTTTCTACGAGAAAATATGGCGTTTCTTAGTGAGAATTCATACTTACCATTGCAAATTGTGGTGCGTAATATATTTTTGAAAAATATCGAACGGAACGAAGAAAATTAAAAGAACGAACTTTCTCATTTTTATATTTGTTTTGATTCCCAAATGTCGACCTAAACCAAATAATGGTAATTTTAAAGTATTTCATGA
>NW_025110100.1:62896-66009 GCF_011392965.1 Frieseomelitta varia | reverse complement strand
ATAATTTTAAATAATTTTCGTCGAATAGTTTGGTCCTTCCTCTTTAAAATGTCCTGTCAATTGTGTTTTTTTATTTTGTATCCTGAATTCTTTTCCACGAGAAAATATGACGTTTCTTAGTGAGAAATCATACTTACCATTGCAAATTGTGGTGCGTAATATATTTTTGAAAAATATCGAACGGAACGAAGAAAATTAAAAGAACGAACTTTCTCATTTTTATATTTGTTTTGATTCCCAAATGTCGACCTAAACCAAATAATGGTAATTTTAAAGTATTTCATGATAATTTTAAATAATTTTCGTCGAATAGTTTGGTCCTTCCTCTTTAAAATGTCCTGTCAATTGTGTTTTTTTATTTTGTATCCTGAATTTTTTTCTACGAGAAAATATGGCGTTTCTTAGTGAGAAATCATACTTACCATTGCAAATTGTGGCGCGTAATATATTTTTAAAAAATATCGAACGGAACGAAGAAAATTAAAAGAATGAACTTTCTCATTTTTATATTTGTTTTGATTCCCAAATGTCGACCTAAACCAAATAATGGTAATTTTAAAGTATTTCATGATAATTTTAAATAATTTTCGTCGAATAGTTTGGTCCTTCCTCTTTAAAATGTCCTGTCAATTGTGTTTTTTTATTTTTTATCCTGAATTCTTTTCTACGAGAAAATATGGCGTTTCTTAGTGAGAAATCATACTTACCATTGCAAATTGTGGTGTGTAATATATTTTTAAAAAATATCGAACGTAATAAAGAAGATTAAAAAAATTTTTTACATTTGACAAGCAATATCTTTCAAGTTCCACAAAGTTCCACAATCTTTTCAGAGAATCTTCTTCTGTATATAATAATGTAAAAATCGTATCCGTCCGCGTCCGACTTTTCAAGATATTGGTGTTTAAAGTCATTTTGAAAGTAGAGGCCTCAAGCTTCAAAATGAGTCCAGATTTATAGTTGTACGATGTTTTCTCCCTTCTTTTTTCTTTTTACCAGTTTAAATATTCAGTGATCCGATTATTATGTGATGCACTGTAGTTGTCTCCCCATTAGTTCAATATTGTTAGTTAGTTAGTTCTATCGTACGATTGTCCCTGTCTGAAAGAAACAAATTATTATAAGATTGCAGAATTGGGCAAATTGATACATCAATATCTAATTACTAAATCTAACAGCTAGTTGTAATTGTTAAATCTATTAGCTATAATTCTACGCTCTTAATTGAACACATTTCACGAGAATGTATTCTGCAAACAGTAATATCAGAATGAAAGAAAAATAAATGCTGAAGTAAGACTGTGGCCTTGATTGATTGTCCCATTTTCTGGACCTGATTTTTCACTTATTTTCGCACGTAGAACAACTTCCTGTTAATTATTATACTAATTAATCTCTATTCTATTCTATTCTATTCTATTCTATTCTATTCTATTCTACCAATTATTCCATTTTGTCTAATTAATTAGTCTATCTATATGTTATCTCGTTCGTTAATTATTCTATTCTATCTAAAATCAATCTGTTACATTACATGTAGGTGATTAATTCATCACACCAAAAAAAAAAAAAAATGGCTAAAATTACTAAAATTTCTAAAATAATACATGAATGAAATATAATTTAAAAAATTGCCAAAATTACTAAAATATGTATAAAATAAAATTTAAAAAATTGCTAAAATTACTAAAATATTACATTTATAAAATAAAATAAAGAAAATTATTAAAATTACTAAAATATTACATATATAAAATATAATAAAGAAAGTTACTAAAATATTACATAAATAAAATATAATTGCTAAAATTACTAAAATATTACATGTATAAAATATAATAAAGAAAGTTACTAAAATTACTAAAATATTACATGAATAAAATATAATTAAAAAAATTGCTAAAATTACTAAAATATTACATGTCTAAAATATAATAAAGAAAGTTACTAAAATTACTAAGATATTACATGAATGAAATATAATTTAAAAAATTGCTAAAATTAGTAAAATATTACATGTATAAAATATAATAAAGAAAATTACTAAAACTACTAAAATATTACATAAATGAAACATAATTTAAAAAATTGCTAAAATTACTAAAATATTACATGTATAAAATATAACAAAGAAAATTACTAAAGTTACTAAAATATTACATATATAAAATATAATAAAGAAAGTTACTAAAATGTTACACGAATAAAATATAATTGCAAAAATTACTAAAATATTACATGTATAAAATATAATAAAGAAAGTTACTGAAATTACTAAAATATTACATGAATAAAATATAATTGCTAAAATTACTAAAATATTACATGTATAAAAAAGAAAGTTACTAAAGTTACTAAAATATAACACGAATAAAATATAATTTAAAAAATTGCCAAAATTACTAAAATATTACATGTATAAAATATAATAAAGAAAGTTACTAAAGTTACTAAAATGTAACACGAATAAAATATAATTAAGAAAATTACTAAAATATTACATGTATAAAATATAATAAAGAAAGTTGCTAAAATTACTAAGATATTACATGTATAAAATATAATATACATAAGAGATATACAAAGTTTTATTTAAATTCATTCTGTATAAGTAAAGTTCATTCAGACTGTTTCACTTTCATACTCAATTACGAAATAATAATAGCCGACGCTGTCATAGCTTTCCAGTTTTTGCCCCAAATTGCAACATTTTCTCAGTTTTAAGTGTATTTATAAATGTAACCCGGGAAAAACAAATGGCAAGTTCATTACTTCTTAATAATTTCTATCCAGTGGTATCATCACCGACCAGTTCAAAAGAAGGAGAAAGCGACGAATTACTGTATACGGTTTGGTCACTCGTTACGGTCCGCGGACCAGTTTGCCAGCGCGTTTAAGAGTTTAACAGAAGAACGTGAGTCAACGGCCAAAGCCACGAATGTGAAAACCACGCGTGGATCTTTCGAGGCAAACGTACGCGCTATTTTCTCCTGTGACCTGTACTATCCAAACATCCCCACACAATCTGCCGCGCTGTCTTTGTCCACGGGTAGCGACCCTTGCGCGAAGCCTGCGCTCTTCCGCTCTCGGCTCCCTTGGGATACCTCCGGTGT
>NW_025110100.1:22896-60396 GCF_011392965.1 Frieseomelitta varia | reverse complement strand
TATACAGGGTGAGCTGAATTTCAAAAGTTGAACCGAGGGTTCAAAAGGTTTCCGAAACATTTTAATAGATCATTTATATTCATAATATTTATAATTATTTTCAAATGTTATAATTATTAATATTTATAATTAAATAAATATAAAATACTTATAGGTATAATTATATTGTTTTATATTTAAATATAAAATAATAAATTATAATTATACTTATAATATTATATTATTATATTATTATACTTATATAAATTATAATTATACCTATGAGTATTTTATAACATATTATACTTAGACTACACTATATTATATGCTTATATACTACTTATATTTTATACTTATACTATACTATACTTAAATACTATATATATACTTATACTATACTACGTTATATACCTATATTATATTATACTTATATACTACTTATATTCTATACCTATGCTATACTATACTTAAATACTATTTACATACTTATACTATACTACGTTATATATCTATATTATACTTATATACTATTTATATTACATACTTATACTGTACTTATATACTACTTATATTAAATACTTATACTGTACTCATACTATACTATATTATATTATACTTATACATATAATTATAATTATATTTATATATATAATAATATGTTTAAAATCAAATATAAATAAATATAAAATACTTATAAGTATAATTATATTATTTTATATTTATAATATTTATAATTATATTCAAACATATATATATATATGTTTATAATTATAAATATTATAAATATAAAATAATAAATTATAATTACACTTATAATATTATATTATTATATTATCATATTTATATAAATTATAATTATACCTATAAGTATTTTATATTATATTACACTGCACTATATTATACTTATAAGTGTTTTATATTATATTATACTTATACTGCACTATATTATATACTTATATATTACTTATATTCTATATTTATATTATACTATATTATATACTTATACTATAGTTATATACTACTTATATACTTCTACTATATTATACTTAAATATTACTTATGTACTTATACTATGCGTTAAAAACTTATATTATACTTACATACTACTTATATACTTAAACTATACTACGTTATATACTTATACTTATGTACTACATATATTATATACTTATACTATACTTATATGCTACTTATATTAAATACTTATACTGTACTTATACTAAAGTATATTATATTATACTTATACATATAATTATAATTATACTTACAAGTATTTTGTATTTATTTATATTTTATACTTAATTACAGTATTTTATACTATAATGCATTTTGTATTTTATACTTAATATACTTAATAATTTAAACATTTTTAGATTCGGGACACCGTGTATGTTATACTGTACCGCGTGTATAAACTTTGCTCCAAGTCGAATTGCGAGCTGCTGGCATTAGAATGTATCGTGAACGAGGATATTCGAGTTTTACCGCTACGAAGCGGCAGAAGTTAAGGGATGTATTCGTAGGAATGGACCGTGGGCCTCTTTGGGCAAGCAACGCTCTGATCACCGCCGAGAGCAGTAAAATGGAAACTAGGGGGTGAGTGAAGTGCCCGGTGAGGGAAGAAATGCAATCACTTGGAATTTCTTCTTCCCTTTTTATCACCAAGTTTTTGGAGCTTTCAGAGATGACAAGCTATACTTTTATAAATTTTCTGATTGTTGTTGCGTGCGTGTTTTTTTATACTTCAATCTTAACGTCAATGAAGAATTTACGAGAAATCTGTAATCATTGGTTTCACTGTATTATAGTAAATTTTGATATAAATAATATTGTATATTGCTTGATATAATATAATATATAATGTGTACAATATATATGTACGATATATAACGAGGCCTCGAAAAAATTTTATATTTCATACATATATTATCATTAATATAATATATTAATTAATATTAATATTATAGTAATATGATATTAATACAATGTCAAGTACATGATATAATATAATATAAAATTATACATAAAAGTATAATGATAACCTTCATATATTAATATAATATTTTATTATATTTATTATATCAATAATATTAATTACACTATAAATAAATATAATTATCATATGGTGATATAAACTTTATAATAAATCTCCACTCTGCAATGACAAAATTCGCTCCTAATAAATATGTAGCAAGTGAAACAATAAAATACAATATTAAGAAACAATAAAATATAATAATATATTGTTAATATAACTCAGTAAATAGTTCGCAATCATTCCATAAAAAAAAAAATAATAGTATAATATTTGATGTATAATGTTCGTTAGAGTAAGAATTAGTTTATCATCGATCATTTATTCCTACATTTTGACAAAATTCATTTCACGTTGTTAAAAAATATCCAGATACTTGTGAATGACAGTGTGAATGAGATCTCTGTTCCACGTATGTGAGTGCGCTTGTATCTGACGAAGTAATGGCGAAGCGTTTCGAAGAGGGTTGGACGTTATGATACCGTGTACTACATTGTGTTACTTTACGACTTCGTGCACGAAACGGCGGCAAGTATTCAACCCCTTCGCCCTCTTTCGCGTTATATCCCACCCTCCTCGAAATTACTCTATTTTCTGAAGATGGTTCCGCATCTCTCGAGATCTTACATCCCGATGTCGTTAAATTCTCAACCGACGAATGTTGCTCGATTAATGTCACAATCAGAATAGAGACGTTCGTGCATTTATGGAAAATTCGAGATTGCAGAAACGTGCAAAAACGAATCACCGATCAACGATTTTTTTCAATAATCCTCCATCTCAGTTAATGATTACACTCCAATCTTATAATTGTTAATCTTAAGAAATAACGATTGAACTTCTACTTTGGTCAGATCAGTCAAATACCTTCCAGTAGTAAACTGCTCGAGTAATAATTCAATTTTTGCTTCAATCGTTAGTCGTTATTAATAATCAAGTTCCTTTCAATTGTATTTATCTTAGATATAAAATATTGAAATGTTATTCATAATTTATACTTCTCAATGTTCAATTTCGTGTTAAAGTCTCATCGAATTACAATTTACTTTTCCATATAAATCGAAGCCATAAATTATACCACAAGGATATTGAATATTATTATTATATTATTATTATTATTGTATTATTGTATTATTATATTATTATATTATTATTACTATATTATTATCATTGTTATTGTTGCAACAGATAAAACAAATTTCTATTTATTTCCTTAATTACTTAAAAATACACAATATAATTGTTATACAGTATTTTATAATAAATGAATATTAAACTGGGAATTTTGCATATTTTTAGAATTTGTATACCTTTGTATATTTGTATATTTTTAGTTTTTGTATTTTTATATCCTTGCATATTTGTATATTTTTGTATATTTGTATATATTTACATCTGTATACATCTTTGTATATTTGTATATTTTTGTGTATTTGTATATTTTTGTATATTTGTATATATTTGTATATATTTGTATATTTGCATATTTGCATATTAGCATATTTGCATATTTGCATATTTGTATATTTGTATATTTTTGTATATTTGTATTTTTTGCATATTTGTATATTTTCGTATATTTTTGTATGTTTCTGTATGTTTCTGTATGTTTCTGTATATTTTTGTATATTTTTGTATATTTATATATTTTTAGTATTTGTGTATTTTTAGTAAAATTCATAGAATTGAAGAAAATTTGAAAGAATGAGAGAGAGAGAGAGAGAAGCTAAACATTTTCCCATATTGTTTCCACTTGCATCCTCCTTGATTCTTTCCTCATTCCACGAAATCTGTACAGTCCCTTTTCTCCTTCTTTCTCCATTTTTGCTACCCTTTTCTTTCTCTCTCACTGCCATTTTTACTTCTCTGCAACCCTCTCGTTCTCTCTCTCTCTCTCTCTTTTTTGTTCATTCTTCGACAACCTTACTCCCAGGCCATCGTTTTCATCGCCCATTTCTAAAAACAGCCAGCTACTGACTCTCATTGTTTCTCATATGTGCGCGACCATGCGCAGATAGACATATAGTCAGCATTTTTTAATTTTCTTCTCCTCCAATTTTTCTGCACTATATCGTGCAACACTCGCAGAGATGAACAAAAAACAAAGTTCAAAATTGTCCGTGTGATATTAATTGCTGTTAAGGATTTTCATGGATTTGTGAAAATGCACGCCATACAAATGATCATGAAAAAATATACGAAATACTTTTTAAAATATTTAATAAATAAAATAATTCTCTATTTAGGCTCTAATTGTTTTAATAGTCCTCGTATGAATATAAAATTGCATAAATATCCTGATTATTATTTACTTACACCGTCGTTCATAAATATTTCTATACATATAAAATATGTTTCAAATTTTTTCAACCTAAGTTTTCAACCTAATTCTCATCTCTGGATCTATCTCAGGTAGATTATATTATAATATATTACAGATAGAACTAACAATAATAAATTAATAAATAGATAGAAGTAGAATAACTCATTAATACATATTGTTATTTTTTATTTCGTTCCAAATAAAATGATCCTGCTATTATGTATATTAACGATCGGTCAATACTTTTGTCAATGACATTATCTCGTTTCATTGTTATAGTTGCTGTTGTTTATGACAAAAATAACAAATTGAAAAGTAACGTGCAACATTAAATTATTTTACTCGGAAGCTATAAAGTTTAGTTATAAAGTTTAGTTAAAGCTTAGTTATAAATTTATTATTATAAGTTATATAAATTTATTATTTTTTATAAACATATTATATTGCTTGTAACAAAAAAAAATTACATTATAAATATAAATTATACTATATTATATTATATTATAATTAACTACATTATAAAATTATATTATATTATAAATAACTTACATTATATATAACATTAATATATATGTATATTAATTATAATTATACTTACATCGTAATAAAAAAATTACATTATAAATATAATATATTAATATGTAACAGTTATATACAATATTACGAATAAATATATTATACGATATTACTACAGTGCACGATAATAATAACTCAAACTTCATCGAACCATGAGTTAACCATTGAACGCGATCCCCTTTCGAATTTTTACACTTCAATTTTACACAATTTCACGAACGAAAAGGATTCACAACATTTTGAAAAGATGTTCAACATAGAACACAGGTGAAAACTCGGGATACTTTTCAATTATTGTACAAAAATCTACACAGACACGCAAAATCAATCACTTTGCTTCAACCCTGATAAATCGTGAAAATAAAAATTGACAGCAACAAAGACAACGAAAAAAAGATCGCGCAGAGACAGCGCAGAGAGAAAAAAAAGAATTTCTCGTTCAGAAATAATTCGAGAGTTATAACGAAACTCGACCGGTACGATGAGACACGATGAGAAGATACGTGGATGAACACCGTGTTCCGTGAATTTCGAATGAAAACAGAGAAAATGACCGAGCCCCGGTGAAATTCATTTTACCTCGCGAGCGAGGATTACCTTTTGTTTGGGAAATGCTCCATTCGGGCAACGTCCCCGTACCCACGTGCAACCGGCAGTCGTACCTGTTTGTTCCTTATCATTGTCATTGTCCCTATCTTTCGCCGGCCCACTCTTTTTTCCAGCCCGCTCTTTACGACGGCGTGTATTTCCCGCGACACTGTGCACGACGAGAGCATTCCGGGGATGTAACTTTCATGGAGTCCTCCTGGAAATTAAAGCCAGCAGTTGCGACGTACAACACATCGCGATTTATAAAGCTAACAATCGTATCTTCCAACGTGCGCGAGGTCTTTCGATTCTAACGTGACGAGTGAGGAAGAATGGGGCTAATGAGATAAACGATCCTGCCCCCCATTACCATAAGACTGATTGTTTGTTTCGATTTGAGATGTTAATTTTAATAGACAAAATTCTGGGCCAGATTCATGGCTGCTGAAAGAAAACTGAAGGGTTTGAAAAAATTGTAACTTGTTCGTTTTCAATCTTTCTTTATTTCCTTCTTTTCGTAGGTTTGCACAAAATACTAAAAAAAATCCATTAATTATATTTTTAAATAAAATAATATAGTAACAATAGTAATAATAGAATTACTATGTTATGATACAGTAATAATATAATATAATAATAAAAAATTTTAAAAACATGTGTTCGTGAAAATTACTTTCGTTTTGTCATCATCATTCAGTCTTTCGGTGACCACCCTGTATATTGTCCATTGTTTTTTCATATTGCTGTGTGACAATACATAAATTAATGTGTACATGCGTATGTACGTGTATCTATAATAGTGCTTTAACAGTTGATGAAAGTTGTAATACAATTTTGCTGAAAACGTATAAAGCACTGTTAAATATATGAATATATAAAGTTCTACTTTTAAATCGATATCCACGTGCTGCATGATATAATATAGCATAATGCTGTATAATAATATATAGATTATTAATATATGTAATTAACACTTTAATAGTTCATCAAACTTGTAACTAAATTTCGTTCAAACTCGTTAATTTTACTAAAACCATCTGAAACTCTGTCAAACATAAGAACGTATCAAATTCTGTATGTCAAGATCAATGTTCACATTTTAAATAATATATCATTAACAGAATTTGTGATTAAATTATGTTCAAACTCGTTAATTTTACTAAAACCATCTAAAACTCTGTCAAATATAAGAAAATACAAAATTCTGTGTTTTAAGTTCAATAATATAAATTAAATACTATAATATATAATAATATAAGTTAAATAATATATCATTAACCTGTAATTAAATTTTGTTCAAACTCTTTAATACAAAACTCTATCAAACGTAATAAGAACGTACGAAATTTTAGTCCAAAATTCATATCTACGTTCTACATAATGTATTCTGGTTAATATAAAACTTGTAATTAAATTTCGTTCAAACTCGTTAGTTCTACTAAAATCATGTAAAACTCTGTCAAACATAAGAACATACAAAATTCTGTGTTTTAAGTTCAATAATATAAGTTAAATAATATAATATATAACAATATAAGTTAAGTAACCATTAACTTGTAATTAAATTTTGTTTAAACTCTTTAATACAAAACTTTATGAAACGTACGAAATTTTAGTCCAAAATTCATATCTACGTTCTACATAATATATTCTGGTTAATATAAAACTTGTAATTAAATTTCGCTCAAACTCGTTAATTTTACTAAAACCATCTGAAACTCTGTCAAACATAAGAACGTATCAAATTCTGTATGTCAAGATCAATGTTCACATTTTAAATAATATATCATTAACAGAATTTGTGATTAAATTATGTTCAAACTCGTTAATTTTACTAAAACCATCTAAAACTCTGTCAAACATAAGAAAATACAAAATTCTGTGTTTTAAGTTCAATAATATAAATTAAATACTATAATATATAATAATATAAGTTAAATAATATATCATTAACCTGTAATTAAATTTTGTTCAAACTCTTTAATACAAAACTCTATCAAACGTAATAAGAACGTACAAAATTTTAGTCCAAAATTCATATCTACGTTATACATAATATATTCCGCTTAATATAAAACTTGTAATTAAATTTCGCTCAAACTCGTTAATTTTACTAAAACTATGTAAAACTCTGTCAAACATAAGAACATACAAAATGTTGGTTCAAATTCAATGTTCACGTAATAATATATCATTAACAGAACTTGTAATTAAATTTTGTTCAAAGTCGTTATTACTGAAACCATATGAAACTCTGCCAAACATAAGAACACATAAAATTCTAATCCAAATTCGATGTCTATGTTTTTTAATAATATATCCATAACATGAAACTTGTAATTAAATTTCGTTCAAACTCTAATTTTACTAAACCACGTAAAATTCAAACATGAGAACATACAAAATTCACACACTACTACAGTATGAAAACTCGGACAAACCAAAAACCGAATATTGAGAAATCTGGCCGTCCAGGTTGGGCATTCAAGACCGGAAAAACGATGACGGCGTCCACCGCCGAGAGTCGGACGAAATCGCGCGCAAAGAGCCAAGAGCGTGCACAAACGATCCCCGGGAACGAAGGCAGATATTGAAGTTCCCTCTTTCGAGCACTCGTGAATCTTCTGAAAGATGCAGCGAATCCCGAAGAGGGAGCGTTGCACCGGCGAAGGAAGCAAAAGGGGCCTCAGAGACAGGGGGCGAGCGGTTTTTCGGACACGAGGCTTGGCACCCTTCAAAGGAAGAAGGGAAACTCGACGATTGCTCGGTCCAATTAAGGTGGCGCCTAGCGCTTGGGCGATGAGTCGCGTAGAGTGCGTAGAAATAAAGCCAGCAGCAGGAAAAAGGGAGCCGGGTGGATGAAGGAGGAAACGAAAGAGGCAAGAGATCGGCTCTCCTTCCTTTCTTCTTTTTTCTGTTTTATTTTCCTTTCTTCCTTCGTTTCTCCCTTTTTCACCCTCTTTTCCTTCTCACTCTCTCTTCCTCCCTCTGTCCTCGTCCATTGGTCGAACATGGCAGCGTTGCCAAGCGACAGGAGCGCTGGCGACCCTCGAGGATGTCACGCAGGGTGCACGCAAAGAGAACGAACTTTTGACCTTTTAAGGGTGTCTCCTTGAACTGCAGCTGTACGGCCTCTAACACGAACGATGATCGCACGGACATTCTCTCTCTCTCTCTCTCTCTCTCTCTCGATCTTGCTCGGGGTTAATGTACCCTGTGAAAGGCGCGGAATTTTTAGGGACGCGAATCAAGTGGATACGTAGCGCGTAGCTGCTTACAAAAGTATTTGAACGCCTGGAAGTTTTCTTTTTTTTTTTTTTTTTTTTTTTTTTAATGGATGTTACGTGCACATTATGTCCGTTCTATATACGTATGTTCAATTTTAGAAGTTTTTATAAATGTGAAATTTATTTTATTCAATAAATAACATATTTAGTTATTTAGTTAATGAAACTGTTTACCATAAACGATTGTTGGAATTTATTATAATATTATTCAATGTACTTTATATTATATTGTTTATTGTTATGTTATATTATATTTACTTGCAAAATGACCACTTTGAATACTGTATATTGTATGTATATTAATATCATAAAATGTATAATATTGTAAATGTATAATATAATATATTATAATTAGAATGCTGAAGTATTTATAAGTTATAATTATTATAAGATATTATATTAAACAATATACATAATAGAAATGTTATATTATATATTAATATTGTAATATTATATCATTTAACTTAGTTATAGTAACTTAGTTACTATAAACGACTGTTATAATTTACTATAACATTATTTAATACACTTTATATTATATTGTTTGTTATTGTATTATATTATATTTATTTGCTATATGACCACTTTGAATACTAATATTATAAAAAGTATGAATACTAATAAATGTATGAATTTATATACTAATATGATAAGTATATAAAATGTATAATATGATAAGTACATAAAATATATAAAATGTATGAATACTAACAAATAATATAATATTATATTGTTAATTAATTGTAAGTATATAAAATGTATAAAATGTATGAATACTAATAAACAATATAATATTATATTGTTTATTATTGTATTATATTATATTTATTTGCTATATGACCACTTTGAATACTAATATTAATATTATAAAATGTATAATACGGTATGATATATTATAATTAGAATGTTGTAGTAATTTATAATTTATAATTATAATACAATATTATAATATTATATTAAACAATATACATGATAGATGTATTATGTTATATATTAAAATTTAATGTTATATTCTTTATTGTATTATATTGTATTATTACATACAATTATATAACAAAATGTTATACATATTATATACAATATTGTATTTTTGTATTATAATAATTATTATACATATAATATTAGTATCATATAATCATTTTACGTATTTTTATTTGAAGTTTCATTTTCAAGAAAATAAACTTTGAATATGTTTTGTTGAAAAATTGCGTTAGTAATGAATTTTTAAACTCGGAGCATCGCGCAGAAAAATTTTTACTCCACATTTTTCACTTGTTTTTGCATATAGAATAACCTCCTCCTTTTCTTTCAAATTTACAATCAAAATTTACATTCCAGCATCTCAAACTCGATTTTCTCAGAGGCGAATCCTTGAATGAAAAGACTTTATTCTTCGAAAACAGCCTGTATAACATCTATATTAATTATAAAATTCTGCTGTACTAATTGTTATACACTGTTTACAGAGTTGAATGTGTCGAATTGAAAAAAAGAGAAATACCCCGTATATACGTTTGATATATTTGCACGAAATTTACATTAAAGTTTTTGTTTCCAAGTAAATAAAATTTACATAGAATTATTTCATTGTCAATCTTTAACAATGGCGAAATTTAGTACATCTTTTCTTATACAATTATATATAATAGAAGAGCAATTTTTTATCATTCCCATTCTAAAAGCCAGATAAATTATTGCATGATAGAACAATTTATATAGAACATTTTTTTTGAAATTTAATAATTACAATTTTATTATTAGTTCTTAACACTTAACAACACATAATAGAAATTTAATAGATTCTTCCTCGTTCAATAGAATTTCAAAAGCAATTCTCTCTGTCATTACTGTTCTAAAAACCATCAGTTACAATTACGTTTTCGAACGAAATTATTGCAGCTATCCTGCAACATTCTATTAACTTTCATTATCACCGTTGGCCATCGCGTGCGTGCAATTTAGAGTCAAGCAGGCAGCATAATTTGCATGCAATTAATAGACGAGGCAGCGTAATTACATGGCAATAATTATATGACGATAATCGAAACTCGAGTGAAAAACGTTTATTCAAACTACAATATTCTTTAATTTCGTTCGTGAAGTTTTGCATCTGTGTATTAAATTCACTCGCATTTACCGGTTATTATATAAACCGCGAATATTTTACGTAATGCATAATCATTGAATATTCCATATCGTATAATATATATTATTATATATTATATATTATATTATATGATATAATTTGTTTTATCTATTGTATATTGTATTATAAGTTCTATTATTATATATCGTATTGTATATATACATATTATATACATATAGGTATTGTATCTTGTGTTCAATATAAATAGTGTTAATTTAATTAATTGGTAATCATTGTATTGTATTATGTATTTAATATTATATACTGTATTATGTACAATTATTGTAAATTATATGTACTACTATGTTATTCAATATTGTATATTATTTTATTATTATTGTATTATGTATTGTATTACACTATATATGTATACATATTATATACATATATATTGTATATTGTACACTATGTATACTATTGTAAACTATACTATCATATACTCTTACATACTACTGTATATTGTATTACATATGTTATTGTATATTGTAAATTGTATTATATACTGAATATTATATGTTATACTTGTTAATATGTAACAATGTACAATTGTTATATATAATTATTATGTAATTTCTATATGTTATATACTGTGTAATATTTTATATTATTATATTATTTATAGTGACATTTTGTATTATGTATAGATATAATAAACATAGATATTTGTATTATATAGTATTGTATGTTATTAATTACATATAGTTATTATATGTTGTATGTGCCATTACGTTATTGAATAATATATATTTTTTTTATTATTATTGTATATTGTATATTAATATTGTATTACATATTATCGTTATACTATTATACTATTATAATATGTATACATATTATATTATTTGTACAGTTATTAGTAAATTATATTATATATTGTACCAAGTATAGTTATTATGTGTACAATATATGTATATTGTAAGTTGTATCATATATATAGTATATTGTGCTTGTATTATAGTATATTGTATATTGTATTATGTATTGTATCATATGTAGCTATTGTATTGAATATTGTACATTGTATAGTGTATTATATACTGTATTATGTGTATCGTATTGTATTATATATTGTATATTATATTGTATATATATTATATATATTATATATTATATCATGTATATTATATTGTATATTATATTGTATATATATTATATATTATATATATTATATATTATATCATGTATATTATATTGTATATTGTACTATGCATTATATCATGTATAGTTATTTAATTGGATATTGTAAGTTGTATATTGTATTATGTATTACATCATGTATAGTTATTCAATTGGATATTACAAGTTGTATATTTTGTTATGTATTGTATCATGTATAGTTATTATATTGGATATTGTAAGTTGTATACTGTATTATATGTTATATTGTATATTGTATATTGCAAGTTGTATTTCATACAGTTACCGTATATCGTATATTGTACAGTTATTCATACATTCTTCACCATAAAGCCAGTATACTTCGCCATAAAGCCGAATTTATAACCACGCAGTATCATTCCCCCCTTTACCCCATAAATATTGTTCCCTTTAAACTGAAACTGCGAACGCAAAACCTACCTGCGTACGCAACTTGTTCGTGTTTGGCGTTCGTTTCGTGAATGCCGCGATGCACACACTGCACCGAGTATATTCCCTGAATTCAATAAAACGGAGGAAGCCAGGATGTTGCCTCGTAAACGGGTAATCTGCTATTCAGGTCATAACCTGGCACGTCAAGCCAGGACGCTCGTTTTCCCGGCAACTATTCTGGATTCTCTCATTCTACCTTGGGACTCCGCGAGTATGTAACAGAAAGAAGAGGACGAAAAGGACGAACACGGGAGGGGAGGGGGTATAGGGATGCTCGCGGCATTTATAACTCACGACCCTCGGCGATCGAGTGGTTATTTCCGAAGGTCACCCGGAATATGATATTTTTAATGGCAACGCCTGGAATGCGCGCCGCTCGTCACAACGAAGCAAACTTTTCCCATTTTTCCTGCAGCTTACATTCACTCTCGCTGTTGCTGAACTGTCGTTTGTTAGAAAAGACGTTAGAAAGTGAAATACTTTTCATACTTAGTCATCTGTTTTACGTTTCGGTCGGAAGGCCTTGAAATCAGTGGCTTAAAAAAATTTCTTCCCGGGACTAAATTTATGGCAGTTTTCAAGGCAGTTGAAATTTCTCTTTTACAACGACCTAAAATTGGAGATGCGAGTTGTTTTGTTCTTCGCTGATTTATTACAATTTTGGAACGAAAAATGTGCTGTGTATCAGAATAATTGAAAATACACCACCAGGACATTGATTTGTATCTTGTGTATGTGTGTGTGTGTGTAGTTTTATTGTGCGTGTAGTTTTATATATAGTTATATTGTATATTATATATACAGTTATATGTATAATATGTATAGTTCTGGAATATTGCAAATTGCGTGTAATTACAATATTATACAATATATAATTATTGACAATACTTTACAATAACATTCAATATAATAATTACAATATAACAATAATATTCAGTATAATAATTGTAATGTAACAATTATAATTATTGTAAATTTTATAACAAATAAATAATATAATTTATAACAAATAAATAACAAATAAATAATATAATTTATAACAAATAAATAACAAGTAAATAATATAATTTATAACACATAAAACACAAACAAATAATATAATTTATAACAAATAAATAACAAATAAATAATATAATTTATAACAAATAAATAACAAGTAAATAATATAATTTATAACACATAAAACACAAACAAATAATATAATTTATAACAAATAAATAACAAATAAATAATATAATTTATAACAAATAAATAACAAGTAAATAATATAATTTATAAAAAATAAATGACAAATAAATAATAAAATTTATAACAAATAAATAATATAATTTGTAACAAATAAATAACAAATAAATAAATAATTTAATAATTAATTTAATATAAATAATTTCTTATGTAACAAATAAATCTTCAAAAGTCTTGTTCGAAGGTATTTATTTATTTATAAGAATCCACTAAAAGAAGAAGATTTATTTATTTATAAATAATCCACTAAGAAGCCTTGATAAAATGAAATAAAATCACAAAATCCGTATTTACGAGAGACTCAATCGAAAAAATAAATATACAGAATAAAATGGAACAAGAAAATCAGATAAAATCCATACGTCGGATAAATAATTTCTTTTGTAACAAAAAAATTTTCAAAAGTCTTCGAATCCACTAAAAAATGCCCTCCGAACATCTAGGGCGAGCAGTAATTCTCATTACAGCCCTGCGGGCATCCCTTAAACAGCTCGTTTCAACCCTCTACCATTTTCTTTCCTTCTCTCTCATTCTCTCTCTTCACGCACTCGTCCCTCATACCTTCCTCTCTCCCTCTCTCTCGGTAATCTCGTTGTTCTCCTGTTCTTCGGTTCAACCAATCCACGTTACCGCGCTGCACGCATCAACTCTGAACACCGCGCGGATCAATGCACCTCGCGAACGAGCCCACTTCCGTTTCACAGACGGAACATACCGCTGCATGCATAGGCAAAGCACGGGCAAACGAAGCGCGTGTGCGAGGCTGTTCCATCGTTATATGTACTGCATGGAATAATGATTAATCCGGGATTAACGACACCCGTTGCATAGCTTTGCATAGCTCGTGCATCAAAACACTTGAACAGAGGGCGTCCATTGATTCCGAGATTTCAGAGAGAGAGAGAGAGAGAGAGAGAGAGAAAGAGAGGCGGAGAAATAAAAGATCATCAACTGAACTAAAAACGACGAGGAATTATCGACAATACGAACTTGCGAGTTGGAACATTGGAAAAGGAATCGTACAACCACTTTCACTTGATTTCATTTTGAAAAAATTTCACAGAATCTCTACTTCGAGCCCGAGCGCTGGGTTCGTCTTTTTTTTTTCTTTTTTTTTTTTTTTTCTTCATCCCAACGATGATTCTGATGAATATAATTAACGATCAAATCGAATCCTTAATGGTATAAAGATTTAATCATTCGTCGCAACGAATGACTAAAAATCGTTATTTGCGATTAACAAAAGTTAGAAGTTGGATGGCAATCAACTAATTGCGATTCGAGATTGTCACAATCTATTCAGATTCATTTTTAACCGTGAAACTTGGAGTCCATCGTTTACAAAAATCATTTGAAAATCTACAGTACGACTTTTTCTCAGGAAGTTATCGTCGCAAGAGTTATTAGTGTCGGACAAGTTTTCAAGTTTTCATTTTGTATAAATAATTTCTGCATCTATTATGTATTAATGCTTGACAGATTCTTTCTTGTGTAAAGTATAGCTTAATTTCTTCCCACTTTTGAAACGAATATAGTTTTATTAACAAGTCTCATTAATGTGACAAGTATGAATATAAAGTATAAATATATAAAGTATAAGTATAAAGTATAAATATATAAAGTATAAGTATAAAGTATAAGTATAAAGTATAAATATATAAAGTATAAGTATAAAGTATAAATATATAAAGTATAAGTATAAAGTATAAATATATAAAGTATAAGTGTAAAGTATAAATATATAAAGTATAAGTATAAAGTATAAATATATAAAGTATAAGTATAAAGTATAAGTATAAAGTATAAGTATAAGTAAACGTATAAAACTAACTATAAATATAAAATATCGTTCAATTCTTTCCCACTTTTGAAACGAATGTAGTTCTATTAACAAGTCTTATTAATTAATAACAAGTACGAGTATGAGCGTCGTTTAATTTTGAAACGAATATAGTTCTATAGTTCTAGTAGAATACAGTTCTATTAACAAGTCTCATTAATAAGTACGAAGTATCGTTCAATTTTTTTTCCACTTTTGAAACGAATATAATCTTACTAAATAACCTCTTGTGCTGGAATGACATGCCACACACGTTGAGAATTTTTTGTCCCAAATTGCAACATTTTCTTATTGTTAGTCTTAAGTATATTTAAATGTAATCCAGGCAACAAACAAATGATGAAAGAAACAAATTATGAAAGTTTCATTACTTCTTAATAATTTCTATCCAGTGATATCATCACCGACGAGTTCAAAAGAAAAAGAAAGCGGCGAATTATTGTACACGGTTCGGTCACTCGTTATGGTCCGCGAGCCAGTTGCCAGCGCAAAGGATTAATAAGTCTTACAGTCCTGTAGTTAGAAACTTGTTCTAAGACTTTTGAGCGGGAGTATATGTACATAAATTTATACCAAATTGTACACGTGTAATACGAAAGAATATAGAATTTAATTAAAATAACAAAGTACATATGTATATATATATATATATATATATATATATATATATATATATATAATTAAAATAGTAAAGTGTATATTTAGAAAAAATCTAAACACCCTAAAAACACCTTCTCCCTATATCTAAAAAATGGAAAGAAAGAAAAACAAAAGAATAATTTGGAAGAGTGATAAGTAGAAAAGCGTGCGTGCAAGGGGGTTTCAGTGGGTTACGGGGTTGAAAACTCATGTACGCTGTAAGTATACAAGGATACTACATAACAGCTCTCCATAGCTATCGTACGCGCATAACGCACATGTACCTACGTACATACGTGTATTTACCTCGCTAGGCACACATGACAGAAGCTACACGAGAGCAGAGAGATGCAAGAATTGAACGTTGGCATTGGAGTTGCTAGGCGACCGTGCTCCACGCTATGATTCAGTCTCGTAACGAAGGATTTTCTCGCCCGATCGTGGAAGCTCAACACCAAAAACTGAAGCCAAAGTCACTTCGAAATTTAAGTCGCAAATAACCTTGAACTGGGAATGCTTTTGCTTTCGGTGTTGAAGTATCGACTTTTGTACGAAGAGCATAATGTTTTCCAATTTGTTTTCCATCAATCGCTCTTTTTTCTCTCGAAGTACTGTAACATGTGAAAAAACACGGCGAATCTCGTTATAATCGTTGTTTATTTTATTTATAATATCGATAAAGCTTCTTAACACCCTTGAAATATCTTGTCAAGGTCATCATTCTGAACAACCTTTTCCTATATACAGGGTGTTTCGTGGGAGCTGATTGCACGCCCAAAAATAATGAAAAAGAGTCATATAAATATATGTCCTATATGTCTTCGTTTAGGAGATATAATGAATTTTATAAACAGAGCAAACTCTAGTAAGCTAGTTTTATCAGGTATATTCAATTTTCATAATAATCATAATTGGGATGAAGAAAACCCACATGTTATTGTGCATTCAAGACATCAACACCACTTTAGTTTAAACGNTGGGGACATTTAAAATCTATTGTATACGCAACATCGATTGAACATGCTGAAATACTACGAAATAGAATAGAGCGAGGCTTCTGACAAATTCGAGGAACACCAGGAATGATAGAGAGAGTAACCAGATCAATGACAAGACGCGTGCAGGCTTGTCTTCAAACGCAAGGTGGTCATTTCGAGCATCTTTTGTAAAAGTAATTAAAACAGAAAATTCATTATATTCATTATAAACGAAGACAGATAGGACATATATTTATATGACTTTTTTTCATTATTTTTAGGCGTACAATCAGCTCCCGAAATGGGTCCCACAAATTATGGAACACTCTGTATAGCAGGTGATTTTTTTTTCAGTTTTAGAGACATTCGTCAAAAGTGTTTCCAATCTTGTCGTAGCTTCGCTGAATAAAATTGTAATGATGCTTCTTAATTCCAAAGAATTACTATTACAATTTTACAGTATACTTTCGATTTAAATCAAATTCAATGTAATAACTAACAATCGATAATTGACGACTGACAATTAATTGTTAATCGGTCTTGAAATATTCTTAAATAAGCATCACTTGTTGCAATTTTAGATACAAAACGTTAAAACGTTATTTATAATTTGTTGACGTTAATGTTTCAATTTCGAGGAATTTAAATTTCGAATTAAAATTTCGCAGAATTGCAATTTGCTTTTTCTCCTAAATCGAAGCAGCAAGTTATACCACGAGTGTGGCTCGATGTTACGGGACAAGGAATTAATCGATTTAGAATTAAATAAATCGCTATAAATTTTATTAATCAACATTAATTGGTCAAACAAACTAAAAATTTTTATCGATTAATGCCTCGCTCTTGTTATCAAATAACACAGTATTTCGAACGTTAAAACATTCGAAAAACGGACGGTTTATTTTGAAAATAAATTTTTTGAGAAAACCGAGAGAACGATAAATTTATGTTTATTTTAATGTGAACCCTTTACGATTTACTAAATCTTGAAATATTCATTTGTTTTAACGAATCAATTTTTTTTTTTTTTTCAATACCTCAAAAAAAAGAAAAAGGAAAAAAAGGAAAGAATTATTATTGTATCAAGAAATGTTATTAATTTTTTAATAAATCTTCGTGAATTTAGGATGCCGAAGGTTAATCGTATTAGAGTGATCTGTTGATAGTTTCGTTTTTTTTTAAAATTGCATTAATTATGCAGGAGCCTCTGAGACTCCATCTCGAGTAATTAGGAAATTAGTAATCATGAACGACTTCCGTAATACGATGATATGAATATTCCGTATATAAAGAATAAATAACTGGAAGTAGAGGAGAATATTAACGCAAATATTCCGTTGATCTTGATTCTGTTTTACCTGAATTTACTTTTGTAATTGGACTGCGGAATTTTCATGCGTTTATGATAAATTTGAACGATGCACAAAATGCACGTAATATGAGAAACATATATCAAAGTATAATGCTTTCTACGATATTTGTTAGGTAAATTAATTCCGCATTTTTTCCAATTATCTTCGTGAAAATATAAAAAATGCATGAACTAAGGAAAAAATGGTCTATTTATAACCGGGGAATATTTCAACCAGGGATCAAGAAAGTTGCGAAACAACTTTTAATAAATTCTATTTAAGACGTGGGAAGAACGTTCTCCCATTGTAAGTTCCAACAAAACAGTTGTTGAAAATAAAAGTTTCAGTTTGAACAGAATTTACAAAAGACTATTATTTATCGAGACAAATATTCTTCTACAAAACATGGTTTTATCTGTTAAAAAATTTAAAAAGTTCCTACTCATTACACTCTTCTATTAATAATAATAGAATAGTAGATTTGTCGGTATTTGTTACAAATTTAGAATATGAATGTAATAGCAATATTATTGTAATAATGTTACAATCGTATTACAATAATATTGTTATTACATTCATATTCTAAATATGTTATTTGTTTGTAATATTCATAGTTAGATAATTCACAGTTCGTTCGCAGTTAGATAATTCACAGAAGCTTGTTCATTGACAACTCAAATAATTACTATATTATTATAATACAATATTAAATAATTATTATTTAATTATTTAACTATATTTTTAATTATATTATTAACAATAATTATTCTATTTATTATTCAATTATTAACAATAATTATTTTATTTAATTATTTAATTATTAACAACAATTAATATTAATATACAATATTAACAACAATTAATATTAATATACAATATTAAAAACAATTAATATTAATATATAATATTAAAAACCATTAATATTAATATACAATACTATATAACTATTATTTAATTATTTAACTATATTATTAATTATATTATTAACAATAATTATTCTATTTATTATTTAATTATTAACAATAATTATTTGATTTAATTATTATTTAATTATTAACAACAATTATTTAATTATTTAATTATTAACAACAATTAATATTAATATACAATATTATATAATTATCATTTAATTATTTAACTATATTATTAATTATATTATTAACAATAATTATTCTATTTATTATTTAATTATTAACAATAATTATTCTATTTATTATTTAATTATTAACAATAATTACTTTATTTAATTATTATTTAATGATTAACAACAATTATTTTATTTAATTATTTAATTATTAACAATAATTATTTTATTCAATTATTTATTACACTAATTTTAATTATTTATACTAATAACTATTATTATAATTACTGAATATTGTAACATTCACATAAGTATCACGTGAGAATTCATAGATTGAAGCTTATTTGTGTATTTCGTTGAAATGAATAGTTTGAAAGCTAAGGATGATACTTGCCAAAAATAATTAAATAATAATAATAATTCTTATTGTGTTAATTATTATAGTCGAACGCAATTAACTTTAATTTAACAATTAACTGGCTAACGTTCATGTTCGAACGGAATTTTCTTTTAAAAACAGAAGATAACTATCTATTTCGATCTTCGATTTTAACTGTGTATTTAAAATATTTAAGATTCGAGTGTTTTACGCTTCCAAACAGAAGGTTATCCAAACAAAAATATTCCAAACACTGTTCTATTTAAACAAAATAATTAAAGACATTTTAATTTCATCCAGCTCTTTATTTCTTCACAACGAGAAGATACGCAATTAAAAAATGCTGACTTCTCAACGCAATTGACTTTAATTTCAACAATTAAGAGGCTAATGAATTTCGATTGTTATGATAGATATATGAGAGGAGAAGAAGGTGAAACGAAGAAGAGAAAGAAGAAGCAAAGGATGCTGAGCAATTTGCCGCCGGGATGAATGAAGCAGGTGCGTGTTTCACGCGGATCGAACAAAGGATCCAAAATTCTTCCATGGACGAACGACTTGATCATCAACATTTTACTGGGCACACTTTATTTGAAATAAAACTGAAAAGTAAAAATTTGGAATAATAAATTACCCAAGTAATTTATCATTATTATTTTAGAATAACAATAATTGTCATTCTAACATAATAACGTATTTATATTATATTTGTACGGTTTGAATTGTTGACAATTTGTTAACATTATTAATTTAGTTTCGCTGAATTTATGGTATAATGCAGTCATAGCATAGTATAGTATATAGTATAGTATAGTATAGTATAGTATGTTATAGTCATAGTATATTATTGTACAGTATAGTCATAGTATAATATAGTATATTACTGTATACTATAATATATAGTATAGTTGTTATTACCATTTGTTATTAGTTTAGTCTTCGCTGTATAGTATAGACTACGAAGTATAATAGTATATTGTTGTATAGTCATAGTATAATATAGTGCATTATTGTATAGTATAATTATTATTATCAGTTGTTATTAGTTTAGTCTTTGCTGTATAATATAGACAAAAGAACTGTTAATATAATCTTTGTTATTACATATATTAATATAAATATAAATATAAATATAAATATAAATATAAATATAAATATAAATATAAATATATATATAGTATATATACTATTGCATATATGATGTATTTATTATATAATGTAATATAATATAACATAACACAATATAATATAATATAATCCAACAAATAGTATAAAGTAAGTTATTGACTTGATAAGTTTTAATTTCTTCTTTATATCTTCTTTAAAACCGCGTTTCTATCTGCCAATGTACAAAAAACAACGGTTTTCCCAACTTTGCACAATTAAGAATGCTGTAATTGCTTTTAAGAATATATTATTACTTTACTAAGTTAGTTCATTATTGCTTTGTTAATAAAATGTGGAAATAACACGCCTACATTTTTTGAAGACATCAAAAAGCAACATTGTATCTTCATCAACTATTTTCAGTCAATGCACACTTGAGAGTCTTGAGTGGAAAGGCTATTTATTACGTAAAATACAGTCAGTTCCACGTAAAGGAATAACACTATAATTCCTGAGGATCATTCTATTGTTATTCGTGGACTTAAGAGTAGTACAAGATGATTCTCATGGAATTATTACAGAAAAACTTGAAGGATTGCTATACAAGAATTATCCTAAGTAGGACTACCTGAGGCATCTCATATAGTAGAAAAAAGGGAGGGGCGTAGATGACTAATCACTGAATTTTGTCCTCTGTGAGAAAGATAAATTACTTTGAAGAGAAACTTACTGACAATCTTAGTGTAAGCATTGAGCCAATATCGATAAGAATGGTTGATCATCCAACACTGCATTGTATCATGATATTTTCTTTCTTTCTGTTTCATGTAAGATGGAAGCAAGTCCGGATCTGCACGAAACAGTAACAAAATTTGGGAAAAATTGTAATATCTGCACATTTGTTATTGACACCATTTGCACTGTTGGCATCATTGTCATCTGTCGTATCAAACTAGCATCAAACAATTTGTAAAACATTCGCAATAACTCTAAACTCTTCAAAATTCGCGATAATCTGCTCATCTATTATTGGACTTGCATCGAGGTAGCATCAAACAATTTGTAAAACATTCGTAATAATTCCAAACTGTTCAACTACTCGTACACTTATTTTTAAAGATCGGAGAGGCTCGTGCGAGTCGCACCTTGCCTCCAAGCGTCGTCGGTACTTCGCTTGCGTGCCACGTGATCAACAAAGAGAGGAACGAAGCAAGAAGAACGAGAAAGAACAGAAGAACAAGGGAGATAAATGGGAACGACAGACAGAAAGGACCGAGGAGGTTCAGCCTCCTGATTTTGGACGCCACACCTTGCGTACTGTGTCGGTGAGTGGCCCCAGAAGGGTGGCCCTGTTGTCCATCAGGGTTCTCCGGAAAGCTGCTGGCAGATGGCCGGCAGATGTCTACCATCTTGTCTTGATTGTAGGTCTAGACCAAGTCGTCCGTGAAAGGTGGCCATTTATTTGGCAACGCAGTGGTCTCGTAGCGACTCTGTCTTTGTCCGAGGCACAGAGCCGGACGAAACGTGATCTGATTAATGATTGAAGATTAAAGCGAGCATCAAGCTTGCTAATCACGACTGTTAATAATTGTCGAATAATCAGGAATCACTGAGCATGATCTTTTTGCATCTAATCAATATAGTAATCAGTAGCAATCAGAATTAATAATAGTCGACGATAATCAATGATAACATTGAATCAATATTGATAAATCAATGACGGTAGTAATTATGATTAGTAATCAGTGACTAAGATTTTTTATTTTTTATTTTAAGTCAATAATAACTGATTGATCAATAGGTCAATGATAGTTATTAGTAATCATGATTAGAGGATTTTTGACTTTTAATCAATGATGATTAACAATAATTACTGATAGCTAATAATTAATTATCAAGATATTGTCAAATAATCAGTAATCATTGATTGCTGATTATTTGACAATAATGCGTAATGAATCATTATGATTATGATCTTTAATCAATAATTATCAAAATAATCACAAGAAACTAAAGAAGCCAAAAAAGAATAGATAACTAAAACTCACGTTAATCGCGCTCAACAATTAATAGTATGCTTCACTAATAAAATTATTAACTACATTACAAAGTGGAGCTGATCAGTTCACTGAATAGTTCATTTATTCAAGCCAATGGAATTCACTCTCCGTTTCAACTTTGATTTCACCATATATCGAGCAGGGGATGTATCACCAGGTGTAAAATCTTGGCTGTAAAATCGGTGCACCAGGTGCAGCCGGAGTGGATTATTGACGTCCGCTGAGAGAAGACTAATTTAACGAGCGGCTCGTGCAGAACCATAAACTCCGCGCGGAGTTAATTCCTAATTAGCTGGTCGTGGAACGTGGGTACACACATGGAGGTACACACGAATCTTTTGCGCGCTGTTTAATGTGACGATGAATGCTCGTGCATGATATCAGTAAATGCATCTGGTAAGTTTCATTAAATATTCATTTGCAAGGTGCACTCGAATTTACGTGTATACACAAGTATACTACAGCTATACACATTATGCTATATAGTATACTATAGTATATTATAGTATACAGTAAACTATATTATACAGTATACTATGATATACTATACTATACTGTAGTATATTATATCATATATTATACTATAGTATACTATAGTATATTATATTATATACTATACTATAGTATATTAATTATACAGTATACTATGATATACTCTACTATACTGTATATTATATTATATTATATTATATTATATTATATATATATTACATCATATATTATATTATGATATACTATAGTATACTATAGTATATTATAGTATACAGTATACTGTAGTATATTATATTATACAGTGTATACTATAATATACTATGCTATACTGTAGTATATTATATTATATAGTATACTATGATATACTATACTATACTGTACTGTAGTATATTATATCATATATTATACTATAGTATACTATAGTATATTAATTATACAGTATACTATGATATACTCTACTATACTGTATATTATATTATATTATATATATTATATATATTATATTATATATACTGTATATTATATTATATTATATATATTATATATATTATATTATATTATATATATATATTATATTATATATATTATATCATATACTATATTATGATATACTATAGTATACTATAGTATATTATATTATATAGTATACTATAGTATATTATACTATATAGTATACTATAATCTTCCAAGGGTGACTATCAGGATCGACGTCACAAGAAACGTTTATAGTGATACTTATGGTACCATGTCAGAATAAAATAAACATCATTTATTGTAAAAAAAGAAAAAAAGTACAAAAGATAAAATTCTGAGTTAAATTCGAAGTCTACTGACGCTTGTAACAATTAATGTATATTTGTTGATAAAATTTTAATTCAGTAATTAAATTTCGTTCAAACTCTTCAATTAAAATACACAAACGTATAAAATTCAGGTCCTAAATGAATATTCACATGCTATATAATGTATGCATAATAATGTATAACAATATATAAAATTGCTAATAGTTACTAATACATTGTACAATTAATATATATTGTTACTAAAGCTTGTAATTAAATTTCATTCTATTAAAACGTATAAACATATAAAATTCTAGTTCTAAATAAATGCCCACGTGCTCTCTGATATATGCATAATTGCTGTATAGGAATATATAAATTACCAATACTTATAATTAAATTTCGTTCAACATAAAATCCCAGGAAACGTATGAATATATAAAATTTTGCTTTGAAATTCATGTCTACGTGCTGTATAATGTATGCTAATTAATTGAACCTGTAATTAAACTTTTCTCAACTTCTCTTTCAATTTTACTAAAAACATATTAATTGTACAAACAAATATTCTATATTTAACGTTTAACAGTTTATATTTCTTGGTGTCATCTTTATATTGAATTCTTTAGAAACCAATGCTGTATCATTTTATTCCAATATGGCACTGCACAAGCAATTTGTAATTGAAATTTTGAACTCGTTTGCTTTAATCAATTGAAATTTCGTTGCTCCATAGAATTGAGTGATATAATCGAACGCAAACATTTCAATATCTCGAAACAGAGAAAAATGGTTCAAAATAAACAGTTCATTATATGTCTCGACTCGGTTAAAGTTATTTTGATTCTTTTATTACTGAAAAGTAACTGATTATTTTCCATGAAACTATACCTTTCGACTTTGAATAAATACATACAGAATCAGACATAAAATTATAATTAATTGGAATTAATTCATTGTAATTGTAATAATTAATTAGATTGTTATTGTAATTACAGTAATTAACTAGAAATAGTTAGAATCAATTAGAATTAATAGTAATTATAACAGATTAGAACTAATAATTATAGAATGAATAATAAAGTATCGCTTGTCTTTGAAGAAAATAAATTCACCACCACTTTCGAAACAAATGATTAAAATGATATTTGTTGCATCCCAAACACATACAAAGACACATCTAACGAAAACGAATACAGAACTGAAAGCAAAAAATCTAATTATTTTGATACGAAAGCAGATTGGAGTAACAGTATAAACTGTGGAATCAAAGAATTGCTTTTTATTAAACTACTAAGAACCAAAGTTGCTTTAATTCTTCAGAGACGACATCTAACGTTGATTTAGAAATTTTCCTAATTTTTGTGAATTTTAACAACAACAACAACAACAACAACAACAACAACAATAATAATAATAATAATAATAATAATAATAATAGTAGTAGTAAGTAATAACTAGGTAACTTTAATAATAATTTTAGTTTTAGATTAGCAATAATTAGGTAGGTTTAATAATAATTTTCTTAACTTTAAATCAGGTCACAATGGTTTGCACATGAAATATTAAAATATTAAAATATATTAAAAATATATTAATATATTAAAATAACCTGATGGAAGTGAATACGATGCACAGATATTGTTCTCGACGGATTAATGCAACATTTTATTTAATATTTTTCTCAATTAATTGATATTCTGTCAGAAACTCCCGATGTTTCAATATTAGAAGCATGAAAGAAAATTCCAAAGCCTTGCTTAATATTTTTCCATCATTGTGCCTTTTACTTTTAGAGTTTATAATTATAATGCCTTTTACTTTTAGAGTTTATAATTATAATGAAATTTCGAGAAATTTTTACGCGTTTGTAGGAAATTACAAAATTAAAAATTGCACATAACACCTGATCACATGAAAAAGTGTACAAAATATCCAAAATACGACTCTTTCTACAATATTTGATACAATAAAACAATCTTTCACCACGATTCCATTTTTCTTCGTTGCATTCTCAAAATATATGAACTTGCAAAAAAATTATTTACAACAATGAACGATGAATTAATGTTAACAATACTACGAACAAATTCCGATTTTTTAAACATCTTAAAAATGTATCAACAGATTTCGCGGTATTAAGATTTTTTTTAACATAAAATTGAAAACCAAGCAAATTAGTTTTTAATTTGAAACCAAAGATAGTGAATTACTATCATTACACATTTTCGTCTCTAAAATACTAAAGCACTAAAGCATTTTTAGTTTCGCTGAAATGCTTCTTTCTTTTTTTTTTTCTTCTTTTTTTCTTTCATACGCCTGCGAGAAACAAAAATGTCACATTAACCCGGATGTGCTCTCTAAAATTGTCTCTAAAATTACATCAGGCAGTGGCAAACGAGTTTCTGCGATTTAATAGCTGTTTACTCGGATGGTATTTGCCTATTGGAACAGATTAACAGCTTAGGACAAATGCAGATGCGAAGAGCGGGAATACACCGAGCATATTGAATGCTCTCGCATTTAATATGCGGTCCAGAATATTCAATCACGCGAGCACACCGGCGCGCAAAATTATACAGGAAATCGGCTGTATTTAGTATTGGATGTGCAAACTAAGTAGAGCGAATTATAATCGCGTACGCGGATGCTTTCCTAATATCGTTCCGTTTATTGACGCCTGGCTTGTTGTGACAACGGTAGTGAAAAAGCAGCGAACCACCGATTACTCTCACACAGCGTTTAAAAATATCGCGAAATTTCTTTTTCTATTTATTCGCGTCTCTAACCGTCCGTTGTAATAATTATACCCTCCTTCAATCACTATACAATAGATATACATATATCTATGTATTATAATATTATATTACAATGCAGTAAAAGATAATATTATGTAATATGTTATCATATAAGTATTATAATTACAATATTATTATATGTATAAATTATAATGGCAATTAAATATTATTCTAATACCGTGATAAATTACTATGATAAATTAAGATATCTATAAAATACAATATCTAAAATAACATGTTATTATGATATAGATATTATTATATATATTATTATGTCTATATTACAATAACATATTATTATTTTATTATTATATCTATAATAATATAGATATTATATATATACATATATATTTTATATATATATATATATATATATATATATATATATATATATATTTAAATTATAACATTTGCCAAATATTATTATAATAACTGTAATAAATTATACTGTCTATCAAATTACAATACAATATAATATCTAAAATAATATCTTATTATGATATAGATATTATTATATATATTATTATATCTATAATAAAATAGCATATTATTATTTTATTATTTTACTATTATATCTATAATAATATCTATATATATTCAAATTATAACATTTGCCAATATCTGCCAAATATTATTATAATAACTGTAATAAATTATACTGTCTATTAAATTACAATACAATATCTAAAATAATATCTTATTATGATATAGATATTATTATATATATTATTATATCTATAATGCAATAGCATATTATTATTTTATTATTTTACTATTATATCTATAATAATATGTATATATATTCAAATTATAACATTTGCTAATATCTGCCAAATATTACTATAATAACTGTAATAAATTATATTATATTAAATTACAATACAATATAATATCTAAAATAATATATTTTATTATGATATAGATATTATTATATATATTATTATATCTATATTACAATAGCATATTATTATTTTATTATTTTACTATTATATCTATAATAACATGTATATTTAAATTATAACCTTTGCTAATATCTTCCAAATATTACTATAATAACTAATAGATAATAATAATAAATAATAATAAATTATACTGTCTATTAAATTACAATACAATCTGATATATATATCTAAAATAATGATTATATTACGTTTTCAAATGACAATTTTTTTTTACAATAATTAAATGCAACAAAATAATTGTTATATAATAACGAAAATAGAAAATGTTCATCGTGTGCATATTAAAAAATAATTAAATATAACAATTTTTATACAATACTTTATACTTACTAATATTAACATTATACAATATTATACTAATATATTATATAATAATAATTAGAGTAATATATTTATATAAACGTAGTACAACGTAGTACAATATTTACAGATTTATATAAATGCATATAATACATATTATATATAATATATATATATATATATATATATATATATATATATATATATATATATATATAATACATTATATTATAATACTTATAAATAGTACATTACATATAATGTAAATAGTACATACAATAAAATATAAAACTATACAATACAAAAGAATAGTTATTGCTAATCGTTACCAATTACAATAATTAACGTACATAACAATTATAATAACATTACACATAATTAAAGTACTATCTAATTACATCCAATAAATTATCTGCTAAAATACAACACAATCCTTCGTCTGATTACCATAATATTATCATTATCTCCAATTTCCATTCGCCACGTCAAATAAACATATTTATTTATAAAGAACATCGAACTCCGTAGAAGATCTCCCGCGTGAAACGTGGTCACGCGGCTGAGCACACAAGCACGTTAACCCATTCTTAATCATTTCTACGGGCGTGTGTACGTTATAAAGTGTCACCCTCCAATCAAGGCAAAAGATCCAACGAAGGTTTCTATCAGGTGATACACGCACCGTGCGCGAAGTTCACTGCACTGCTTCTCACCGTTCCTCCCGACGGTTTTTCTAACACCCCCCTGTATAACAGGTGCGCGCAATTATCCTCCGTTGTGCGTGCTGCTGCGTTAGGGGGTGAAAACGGCGTAACGCGGGCAGCTCTCGCGTTACAATGTTCGCCGATGTGCGTGCACATCGTTGACACACGCGGCCGCATATATCGTTTAGAAAATTCCCGTTCGTTCGCCGGCTGCGGCGTAGACGTTCAAAGGGGGCAAATCGACGCGAAGGAACGCTGCCGTATCGACCACACGATGCTTCTTTGCGCGTTCGCGTCTCTCGTCTTCCCGAAGATTTCACTACGTGCGATCGTCAGGATATTCGGTATGTATTGCAGATTTTTATGCAAACTCCTATTTTTATAAAATAAAATTGATTTCTCAATTATTAAATATTGCAGATTTTTATGCAAATTCCTACTTTTGTGAAATAACATTTGGAAAACTGATTTCTCTATTAATTATTAGATATTGCAGATTTTTATGCAAACTCCTATTTTTATAAAATAAAATTTAGAAAATTGACTTCTCAATTATTAAATATTGCAGATTTTTATGCAAATTCCTACTTTTGTGAAATAACATTTGGAAAACTGATTTCTCTATTAATTATTAGATATTGCAGATTTTTATGCAAACTCCTATTTTTATAAAATAAAATTTAGAAAATTGATTTCTCAAATATTAAATATTGCAGATTTTTATGCAAATTCCTACTTTTGTGAAATAATATTTGGAAAACTGATTTCTCTATTAATTATTAGATATTGCAGATTTTTATGCAAACTCCTATTTTTATAAAATAAAATTTAGAAAATTCACTTCTCAATTATTAAATATTGCAGATTTTTATGCAAATTCCTACTTTTGTGAAATAATATTTAGAAAACTGATTTCTCTATTAATTATTAGATATTGCAGGTTTTTATGTATTTGTATAAAATACAAATTTTTAAAAAATTTCATTTTATAATTTTTAATAAATTTTATTTTATTTTTATAAAATTTTATCTTATAAAAAATTTTTATAAAATAAATCTTAGAACGGGGAGTCCAGGTAGAAACTTGACTTCTTTATTAATTATTAAATATTGTAGATTTTCATGCATTTTCATAAAATTTTATTTTATAGGTTTTAATAAACTTTTTAATAAACTTATATTTTATTTTTGTAAAATTTTATCTTACATAAAATTTTTATAAAATGAAACTTAGAAAGGTCCAGGTAGAAAATTTATTTCTCTGTTAATTATTAAATAATTAATAATTGCAGATATTTATGCAAATTCCTATTTTTATAAAATAAAATACAGACAAGGAGAGGCTTGGATAGAAAATTGATTTCTTTATTAATTATATCGTGCAGGTAATTATGAAGCTGATCTAAGTCAAGAATTTCAAAAAAATGAGTTTACCAAAATGCAATAAAAGACATTTATTATTATTATTATTTTTTTTTTTTTTTTGAGTTTAAGTACGAGTATTACTCCGAATTATTTTAATTAAAATATCTGTCGAGTTAATAGTTCTTAGGTATAAATGGTTTAATATGTACTTTCTTAGGAAACGACGAGTCAATTCTATTAGTCTAATAAAAAATCTATTTATATGTACATACTGCTGTATATTAATGAATATTAGTAAACATCAAGTAACAATAAATTTTAGTATAACAATATTAAATAAAATATAATGTTTCACTTAAAAGGATAAATTTTGAGCTCCAGAAGCCTTCTAGATGTAATTGTCAAATTAAAAAATTAATAATTACCCTTTTAGAACAACCCTCTCGAAACCATTCAGCTTTTGTCTAAGTCATTATTGGATGCAATAATCGAACAATTTAGAAAATATTTCAGCTTCTAGTCTCAGCTGATTCACCCGGTTCACTTTACTGACAGTCTCGAAATTCGAAATTCACCCACGCGTACATATACATTCATACGTATCTGCATCTCGTAACTGCAACGAGTTTATCGCAAGCCCAGCTGGCGTACTTCCACGAATTACGCTCGTAAAAACTGTGCAGGATTCCCCTGACGAGGTTAAAGCTGCAACAGCAATGAGAAAGTAAGTACACGTTTGACTGGTATAGTTAAGAAGGAATTAGGTTCTTCAAACGTACGATTTTTGGTCACCGAATGAAGATCAATCGCAATGTTTTACGTTTTTTGTTTTTAATAAAATTTGTATCACCAAACTCGAATAGTTCATGTGTAAAACAACATTGTGTTTATTAATGTTTAATGTTATTAACCCTTGTGTCAATTTGATACATTTCTTTTATAAAATGTCATACAGACTAATTTCTAACATGTAACATATGTCACAGAATGATGCACTTATGTGAATATTTTGAATAGTGAATAATAACTTTTGATAACTTTGCTTAGTGAATAATAACTTTTAATAACTAATAATAACTTACAATAACTCATTAAAATAAGTGAAATTATCTACACATTAAAATCAGGAGAATCATAATATAATATGAAATTTTAACAACCTAATTAAATTATAAAAATTTGGTATAAGTCCAAATTTTTATAATTTAATTAGGTTGTTAAAATTTCATATTTTGAATAGTAAATCTCCGCATTAAAATGACTGAAAAATGTCACGTGAAAGACCGAGACAAAATTTTTATAATATATAAATATATTATAAAATATATAATATAATAATATTTTACAATATATAATATATAAATATATTGCAGATATATAGTATATATAAAAATATTATATTATATTATATTACATTATATTATGTTATATTATGTTATATTATATTTAAAATATTATAAAATATTTATATAATATAATATATAAATATATCATATTAATATATTAATATATAACATTATTAATATATTAATATATACCATTATTAATATATTAATATTAATTATATTAGTACGTATATATAATATAATATTAAAATTTATATTAATTATAAAATTAATTGTAAAATTTTTATAATATTATATACATATATAATAAGTATGTAACACAATACTATAATATGTTAACAGATATGTCTTTATCATGTAAAGTATGTTTTATACTTATCGTATTTAATTACATCACATGTATTCATTATAAATTTATATCGTATACTGGATATTGTGCATATAATTTATACCTTTACATTAATTTATATTGTAATTTATATTGTGAATGTATCCTACTTACTGTACATAATTTATATTTTTTTTTTTATAATTTTAATTTAATTTATATTTTCACATCGTACTACATTTATCATACGAATGCAGTACTTGTCCTATGATCTCTGAGCAAGGATGCATGCACGTACGCACAGGATAATCCCAGCGGAAGCGACCGGAGTTGAAAACCTCTTCCTGTTAACGCACACTACATATATGTAGGTCAAAGGAGAATCGTCCCTTTCCACGAGCTTCCCTCTCGAGGATACTTAATCGTGCTCCATCGATCCAGCTGGGTTTTCCTGTGAAAGTGGCTCCAATAATTTCTCGGATAGCTCAGCTTTTACTCGACGTCATTATTCCGCTGGAAGTGGCGCGCGAATCGTTGCTCCTTGCAGCTTGTAAAACTTTTTACACCCCTTAGCGCACTACTTGCCAGATTAGGGGAGGCAAAAGAGATTTTCAACTTTCATCTTTCTTCATCGTTCAATCATTTCTGTTCAGCTGTTTCGTATTTCGGGTTTTCGATTTTTTCCTTCCAGAATCGTGCAACTTCTCTTATTTAATAATAATGTGGATGTACATACGTAACTCTAATAGTCATATTTTCGAAACTATTAAAAAAGGGCAAATGATTCACATTCTATGTAAATTAACGAAACATTAAAGAACATTGAATGAATATCACTATTTTCACTGAAACAACAACAAAATAAATTGAATAATAAATCAATAAGTCAATAATAATGATTACTGTTATAATAATAAAGGAAATTAATATACTAATAAAAATATGGTAATAATAATAATTACAATTTTTGTATAACTGAAATAGTATAATATAATAGATTTAATATCGATAAATATATGTACATATATAATATCATAATGATTATGATAAAATAATACTAATTGTTGTTAAAAACAATAATAAATCAATAAGTCATTAATAATGATTACTGTTATAATAATAAAGGAAATTAATGTACTAATAAAAATATGGTAATAATAGAAACTATAATTTTAGTATAATTAAAATAGTATAATAAATATAATAATATAAATATAAATAGTATAATAAATATAATATAATAGATTTAATATAGATAAATATATGTAGTATAATTATAAATTTATATACGTATAGAATATCATAATGATTATGATAAACTAATAATAATTGTTGTTAAAACAATAATAAATTAATAAGTCAATAATAATGATTAGTGTTATACTAATAAAGGAAATTAATACCAATAAAAATTTGATAATAATAATAATTATAATTTTAGTTTAATTAAAATAGTATAATAAATATAATAATATAAATCTAAATAGTATAATAAATATAATAATATAAATCTAAATAGTATAATAAATATAATATAATAGATTTATAGATAATATAGATAAATATATGTAGTATAATTATAAATTTATATACGTTTATAATATCATAATGATTATAATAAAATAATAACAATTGTTGTTAAAAACAACAATTGTTGTTATAATAAATTAATAAGTCAACAGTAATGATTACTGTTATAATAGTAAAGGAAATTGTTAATAAAAGTATGGTAATAATAATAATTATAATTTTAGTATAATTAAAATAGTATAATAAATATAATAATATAAACATAAATAGTATAATAAATATAATAATATAAATATAAATAGCATAATAAATATAATATAATAATTTAATACAGATAAATATATGTAGCACAATTATAAATTTATATATTTACTATCATAATGATTATGATAAAATAATAATTATCATTAAAAACAATAAGAGAGATTAATATAATAATAACAATAATAATAAAAAAATATAGATAAACAGTACAATTATAAATACTACACAATATTATGTATTATAATAACCATAGTAGAAAATAATAACAATAAAATAAATCAAAATAAATCAAAATATAAATACTTTCATCATTCTTCAAATAAACTGCCATTTTTCCAATATGAAATATTTTACTCTCTCGCAGCGTGCAAGTAAAACAGATTGTTCGCTGCTCAGTGCAATGAAATAACATTTCGTCGAGCACGCGAGATGATTTTGTTGAACCATTGGCGAAAGATTGTTGAGGATTTTTGTATATAAAATCTACGTCCGCGTGCAACGACACGGCAGTGATCGGAGTAATCGAGCGGAGACGATCATTATAACGTTGGAGAAGCGTCTCCTCCGTTGTGTCATAAGCGAACGAAAATAATCCATACGGTCGATTATTTTCGTTCCCGAAGCCGAGGCACAAGCCGCGTTCCTCTATGGAGCAGCAATCAGGAAGATTAAACAGCGAAACAAGAGCGCCGCCGCGCTCCACCGAAATGCAAATTTGGTAACATCGAATTAAACTGGCCACCGGCGAGGCGCCAGCCGCGCGCTCACGCGACTGCTGATGTCAATCGAAACACCCGCGTTTTCAGAGGCGATTGAACGTCGAATGGACGAACTATTGAAATCGTTTTGGATCGTTTCACATTTTCGTGCAATATCCAGCGTATTGTTATTTTAGGAAGAAGCGAGCGCTGTACAATCGCTCGCAAAATTGTTGTCACACACTGCGGTACCGCAATTTTCCGTAACCTATGAATATTTCATGTCTTGGACTCATTCTTTTTCAAATAAAAAATTGCACGTATATACCACGAATGTTTCGTGTATAAAAAAAAAAAAAATACGTGCACTGAATAATTTGCGTGTTGTGTAAAAAATTGTACATGTGCTGTGAACGTTTCATATGTTAAAAATAAAAATTGTTTATGTATTATGAATATTTTATATATTATAATACAAATTATTGTGAAAAGGATGTATATTTATAAGTGAGGGAAAATCACGAAGTTGTGACAATTTAAAATACGTATATATGTGTGTGTGTGTGTGTGTGTTTAATACAAAAATTATATAAAATGAATTATGTATAATATTAAAAATATAAACTAAATTAAATCTATATATAAACTAAAAAAAATCACGAAGTTATAACAATTTAAAATATATATATATATATATATAATACAGAAATTATATAAAATTATATATAATATTAAAAATATAAATATGAAAGAATTGTATATATATATATATATATATATATATATATATATATATATATATATATATATATAAATTTAAAATATCGACAATTTTTCATTGACATAAACAATTTTCAGATTAACGAAATAGTAAAAATGTATTGAATTTATCAAATTAAAATTTGATTAATGATATTTTCAAAAGAGTTTTTATTAAGAATTCAGCTGTATTCTATGCATATTAATATTTATATACTGAAATATACTTCATTTATTTTTTCTTTTTAGTATGTCCTGGATTTTTAACAAGTTATGTTTGTTACCACTGCCATAAAATTTTAAGTAGTACTATTGGAAAGTCATAGTTGAATCTATGTACAGTCATATTCAAATCATGCAATTCTAACTTTTTCGATTTTTTATTAATTAATTTCGAAATTTCTAGCAAAGAGTGTAATTAACCTATTAAAGAATAATTAATGAGTGACTCCAATATTAATTAATATTATCAAACTTTTCACTGCCAAAGTCAAGAATTAATTCATAGTTTCTCATTATTATATCTCTCATGCAGATTTTATAATTTTATATGAAATGTTAAGAAATACAAATCGTTTTATTCTTCCAAAAAATCTATTTTATATATTAGTATATTTATAATTTTTCTATAATTACATTTATATATATATTTATATTTTTTCTTCTGTAATTAATATATTTAATATATTCTCTTCTATATTTAATATATTTATATTCTTTTCTATATTAAATATATTTATATATATTAAAAATAAAAATATAATAAATTTATATATATTTAAAAACACGTATGTACGTCAAAGTATATATTCGCATGAATAGAAAACAAAAAAAAAAAAAAAACATATATACATACATCAGCTGTTCATTCAAAGATGAATTAGATAATATCTACGTGTGATAAATATACTGCTCAGTAAAATTAATATTCAAAATGAATATAAAGCGATAAAAAAAAAGAAAAGTTTTGATTTTTTTTTTATTAAATAAGAACATCAGGAAACCAAACGACGAGTCAAAGAGAGTTGTTCCTGTTTAATGAAAAAAAAAAAAAATCAAATGCTTCTTTTTTTTATCGTTTCATATTCATTTTGAAATATCTCCTAATTTTTGTGAGCAGTGTAGTCAGAATCTACAAATTTCTTTATTAACCATAAATTTCTGTTGTGTATTATTCACTCTCAAGCATTGACGTTCAATTTTATATCATCATCTTACATTTTATAAGAGAAACACGTATGCAACAACAAATTATACTTGACCGTCCTCCAAGTCGTCATTCGTATGAATAGAAAGCAAAAAAAAAAAAAAAAAAAAAAAAAAAGGCATACATACGTTCACGCGAGCGTTAGCTGTTCATTAAGGATGAATTAGTTAATATAGGATGGTCACTGAAAGACTGAATGATATGAAAATAAAAATAACTTTTGCAAACACGTTTTTTAAATTTTATATCATTTTATTTGAAAACATAATTAATGGAATTTTTTCAGTATTATGTGTGAAAAACAACAAAAGGAGAAAACAAAGAAAAAGATTGGAAAAGTTATGACTTTCTCAAATCCTTTAATTTTTCAGTGGCCACCATATATCTACGTATGATAAATAGTAAGAATCTACAAATTTCTTTATTAACCATAAATTTCAATTCCATTGTATTGTTGGATAATCAACCCGGACAATATTGAATCTATGCAAATACTGACAATGAGCAACAGTCCACATAAAAGTGGACTGTGAATAGTTAGTCACAAGGGCAAGATCCAGTAGTTGGTCATCTATGCTCTTTTCCCCTTCCACTTGACGATGATAACCAAATATACAAGGTGTTTCGTAATTTGTGGGACCCACTTCGAGAGCTGATTGTACCCCTAAAAATAATGGAAAAAAGTCATATAAATATATGTCCTATCTGTCTTCGTTTATAATGAATATAATGAATTTTCTGTTTTAATTACTTTTACA
>NW_025110100.1:19887-22417 GCF_011392965.1 Frieseomelitta varia | reverse complement strand
GCAGGCCATGCAATAGGACCTCCACGACCAATTCATTTATTTGCAAATTGTCGATTTAAAAATTGCCTAGCCACTCTAGGCTAAAATGCGGCGGAGCTCCATCATGCATAAACCGCATACGAAGTCTAATATCGACTGGAACTTCCTCTAATATTTCGTGTATAACGCGTGCTGAAAAAAATCAACGTACTTTGTGCCTGTTAGTTTCCCATCAAGGAAAAAAGGTCCGATTAAAAATTTATCAATTATTCCTGCCCATGCGTTTAAACTAAACTGGTGTTGATGTCTTGAATGCACAATAACATGTGGGTTTTCTTCATCCCAATTATGATTATTATGAAAATTGAATATAGAGTCGCTGCATTTCGCGTAGGTCGACAAGGTTTTCGTACGTGTCGCGGCGCAACTTCTCGAGGAATAGAATCGCCTTCGTTCAAAGATGAAATTTCTTGCATTAACGTTCGCAGTAATTTGTTGCTTCGTCTCCGCTCTTGCGAAAATCGAGATCGAAGACTCGGTTTTAGTTCTCACGAAGGATAATATTGCAGAAGCTATCGAACAAAACGATTACGTGCTCGTTGAATTTTATGCACCATGGTGTGGACATTGTATAGCTTTAGCTCCCGAATATGCTAAAGCAGCCAAAAAGTTAGAGGAGGGTGGTTTCCCTGTGAAATTAGCCAAAGTTGATGCAACTGTTGAAACAGAATTAGCTGAGAAACATGGAGTTCGTGGATATCCTACTCTTAAATTCTACCGTAAAGGATCAGTTATTGATTATGGCGGTGGTCGTCAAGCAGATGATATTGTAAACTGGGTAATCAAAAAGACTGGTCCAGCAGCTAAAGTTTTGACAACAGTTGAAGAAGCTAAATCATTTATCGAAGCACAAAATGTTGCCATCGTTGGATTCTTTAAGGATGCGGAATCAGATGGTGCAAAAGTATTTTTAGAGGTTGGTAATGCTTTAAATGATAATCATGTATTTGGTATAAGTAAGCAACGACGAAGTTTTCAATGAATATGGAACAAGTGATGGTAAAGTTATTTTGTTTAAAAAGTTTGATGAAGGCAGAAATGAATTTAATGACGAACTTGATGTGGAAAAATTGCAAAAATTTATCTCTGCACATGCACTGCCATTAGTTGTTGATTTCAATCATGATACCGCACAAAAGATATTTAGTGGTGATATTAAAAGTCACCTGCTTGTCTTCCTTAGTAAAGAAGCTGGTCACTTTGAAGAATATGTAGAGAAGATTAAAGAACCAGCAAAGAAATTCCGTGAAGAGGTTTTGTTTGTAACAATTAATGTTGATGGATCTGATCATGAACGTATTCTAGAATTCTTTGGTATGAAAAAATCGGATGCACCTGCTATGCGTATTATAGAACTTGAACAGGATATGGCTAAATACAAACCAGAAAATCCAGAATTATCTAGTGAAAACGTTTTGGAATTTGTGACTGCATTTACCGAAGGCAAATTGAAAAGACATTTGTTTACGCAGGATTTACCCGAAGACTGGGATAAGAATCCTGTGAAAGTTCTTGTTGGTGCTAACTTCCGTTGAATGAAGTTGCGTATGATAAGAAGAAAAACGTTTTAGTTGAATTTTATGCTCCATGGTGTGGACATTGTCAAAAATTAGCTCCTACATATGAAGCACTTGGAGAAAAATACAAAGACCGTGAAGATTTAGTTATAGCAAAAATGGATGCTACTGCAAATGAATTAGAAGATGTAAAAATTATTAATTATCCCACAATTACTCTCTATAAGAAAGAAACAAATGAAGCTGTAGAATACAATGATGACAGGACACTTTCTAAGTTCATTAAGTCTGATGGTGCTTATGGTCAAGCTGCAGAAGAAGCTCAGGAAGAAGATGAAGATGATGATGTGCCAAGAAAAGATGAATTATAGATATTATTATATCATCAAATTCAATAACTTCTCATATCGTTTATAAATTTTGTAATTCTGCTTAAATGATATTAATTTATAAAAGACTTCTTAATCATTCATTTCTACTTAGATTTATGAATCAAATTGTACGATTAAAATTTATTTATAATTTTATATAGGTTTATATACCTGGTAAAACTAGCTTATTAGAGTTTGCTCTGTTTATAAAATTCATTATATCTCATAAAGACAGATAGGATTACATATATTTATATGACTTTTTCCATTATTTTTAGGCGTACAATCGAGCTCGAAAATGGGTCCCACAAGTTACGAAACACCCTGTATATAAGGACATGCTTTAGAGACATTCGAGGGCACAGAACATTCTAAATCATTATAGAGACATTCTATATCGTCAAGAGCATTAGACATTCATCATATTCCAAGACATTCTAAATCATTGTAAACCATTCTATATCATTCTATTTCACACACAACCAAACCACGACTATAAGGGAATAAACTCTTCTAAATTAGTAAGCTAAATTGTCGACTCCATTACACGAAATCGTAGACGTAGACGTTCAATTCCCTATCGTCGTCTATACATTGAAAAAA
>NW_025110100.1:0-19877 GCF_011392965.1 Frieseomelitta varia | reverse complement strand
CGAATAGAAAACAAAAAAAAAAAAAAAAGAAAGACATACAGAGCGTCGGCCGTTCATTAAGGATGATTCAATGCTGACACAAACGCGGACAAACACTCGAAAAGATAATCTATTAATTTCCTTCCAGGTACGTAATAGCTAGCTGTCCGCTGTTTCCCCGATGTACAATTCCGGCCCATTATAAATCGATCAATTATGTTGGCCGGAGCCGCGCTCCGGGACGAATTCCTCGGATGCCGTAGGAGGTTTGCACGAGTGTGCCAGATCTCGCGTTTGTCATCGGCTCGGCTTTACGAACATGGCCGGAGCGACGAGAGCGCGCGCGTTTTGTGTGTGTGTGTGTGTGTGTGTGTGTGTGTGTGTGTGCGCGCGTGCGTGCGTGCGTGTGTGTGTGTGTGCGTGTGTGTGGCGGATAGTGCGCCAGACGAGCGTGGCGCCACGAAGGAATCCCCCGCGTACACCTGAACCGCGGCCAGACCAAGCGACCGCTTGCGTAATAGCACGACGTGGACGATCGTCGACGCAGTCTGTACTATTTCCGTGGCGTTCCACTCGCGTTCGACTACGGCTGTCGCGAGACTCGGCCTCCAACCGACCGTGTCGTATATACACACATCGAGGCATACGATTCAGGCAGACCGTCGCAGACTCTGACGAAACAAAGACGACAAGTCACACTTTGCCTCACAGCTACTTTTTTCTCGCTGCTTTCTCGATCGGGCGATTAGTTGGGTTTATCGTTTTTTTTTTTTTTTTCGACAATTGCGAAAGTTAGTTCTGCGCACATTTCTCGTTTCGAGATTTTATTCAAGGTGGCAAGGCCGATTTGAATGAAATTAATAAATACTTTGGAGGGCTAGTGAAAGAAAAGTATTTATATTTGATCGACACACGAGCTTTTCTGGTTTATTTTTTTTAACACATTGTGAAGCTATAAAGAGCAACGTTGAAAGAGAAAGAGAGAGAGAGAGCTCTTGTTTAACTTTTTAAGGATGCATTCTTTTACATAACTTTTTTTTTTTTACATTGGCTGTCGGTGTGCATGATTGCAGCCGAACAGGATTAGCTGCAACGAAAAGGCAAAAATAGTTCGAAAGTCAATAATATTCTCTAGGGATTGACGATCCAACATTTTCATTTCTGTGAGAATTATGAAAATAGCAGCTATTTGTTTCTGATGTGTCGAACGTGTGCCAAACATTTCTACGTTCTTTTGTTTATATTTTTCGAAATTGTTAAAAATTGAAAAATGTTCGATCGTCAATCCCTAGTAAATGTTACGCTAAAGATGCGTACCAAGTTTCACGGTAATCGATTGGTTAGATTCCGAGATATCTTGCATACCGTTTCTAAAACCCTAGTTTCGAGAAAAACGCGTTTACATATCGCGGCTCACAGTTCTTACAATTCGCAACTAAATTGACTCCAAGTCCCCTTGATATTCGATTGATATTCACCAAAAGTAATATTTGAATCACACGATTTACACTTCATAATACTGATGAAAGTTGTAGACAGTGATGCAAATTCAATTATTCTGTATCCGTGGATTTATTATTATACACCAAAATAAGTCGTTTTGAAGGCTAGGAACTTTTGTATCTTATTTCTAAGACTTCAAGCTATTCTATTTAAAACAGAAACAAAAAAAAAATCGATTTTTTTTAAATTTCAAACTGTCCTGACTCCTTAACCCGTTGCGCTGGCAACTGGTTCGCGGACCATAACGAGTGACCGAACCGTATACAATAATTCGTCGCTTTATTTTTCTTTCGAACTCGCCGGTGATGATATCACTGGATAGAAATTATTAAGAAGTAATAAACTTATCATTCGTTTTGTCTGGGTTACATTTAAATATACTTAAAACTGAGAAAATGTTGCAATTTGGAACGAAAAATTCTTGACGTCCGTGACAAGAGGTTAACACTAGAATTACCAAAGTGGTCAAAATGACCAATTTATAATTTCTGTTGGACATTTCATAGACGTAATAACACTGTATTTTTAAAGATTTCAATAATTTTTTTGTAAAATATATAAATGGAAGCTTATATACATTATATTATTATAAAGTTTCTCTGTTTCTTTGACGCTGTTTCTGATGGAAATTTTATGCTTCAATCATCGGTAGTTTTAGTGTTAAATTTGAATAAATTTGAAAAATATTATAAATTAAATTTGAATGAAAATGTTATAAATTAATTTGAGTAAATTAAAAAATATATTAATTCCAACAAGGGAACGTACCGAACCATAAATCACCGATTTTGATGAAATTCGGCATGAATGTTAGTTTTTGATCCGTATTTATTTTTTTTTTTTTTTTTTATCGGCAATGATTGACGTTGAAAGGGTGAAAATTAAAGCTGGAAGTGCGTATTTTGTTTATCTCGAAAATTATTGAAGATGAGATTTTTGTGTACATTGATGAAATTAGTGTTTTTTAACGACGAATTTAATAGAATATATACTGTTTTGCGAGAAAACTTTCTGTTTAAACAATATATTTAAAAAAAATTGTATTTTTTATAAGTAACAAATTTTAACAAATTTTCTTGAATACGGTATATATATTCAAACACAAATTACTTGATTTTTTTCATTATAAAGAAATTTATTATTTTCAAATCTTTCTCGCTAGAATTGTTGTCTGTTCGTATATATATGTTTTAAAATGTTAAACGTATTGTGTAATTTACATCGCCATTAGAGCAATAACAGAAGAAAAGTATAAAGATATGAAGGATTTACTACTACATTTCACCAATTTACCAGAAATATTTTAAATCACTCAAAGTTCAAAATCCCATTTCCGAAGGATGAGAAGAAAATCGAAAATTTAATTACTTAGAAATATAATTGTAAAATTTTAATTAATACGCTTGAATTAAATTTTTTTTAATAATAAAATTCGTTGTCTTTTATTAATTTAAATCAGTTTCAAGACATTCAGTTAATTTTGAAAATGGTCCAAGTCATTTCAATCTTCAGAAATCGTAGTTCCTTATAAGCTAGACACTAAATTTCACAGTCATAATAAATCCTTATCTTGCAAGATATATATTACCCAATTTTAGAAGTTATATATAATAATTCCTACTATAATATATTTACGTGTAAAAAAGCATTCAGTTTAAAATATTTTATTCTAATATAATTAAGTTTAAGCTATTTAGATTAATTAACTTTATTTTGTATCATCAGTGTTTTACACTGAGATCATATATCCCAACAAGAAAAAAAATTATGTTATATGTTATAAATATATTATATATTTCTAATAAATTATATAAAATTATATGTTATAAATATATATTTATAATAAATTATATAAAATTATATGTTATAAATATATATTTATAATAAATTATATAAAATTATATGTTATAAATATATATTTATAATAAATTATATAAAATTATATGTTATAAATATATATTTATAATAAATTATATAAAATTATATGTTATAAATATATATTTATAATAAATTATATAAAATTATGTTATAAATATATATTTATAATAGATTATATAAAATTATACGTTATAAATATATATTTATAATAAATTATATAAAATTATACGTTATAAATATATTATTATAAATTATATATTATAAATATATTATAAATTATAACATATTTATATTTTGTGCAAGGAAAAAATTTATTTATTACAGTAGAATATGCCAGTAGACAACGTGGAATGTTACAAATTATGTGTCGTCTCGACAATTTCGAAAAATTAACTTGCTATATTTACTACGAGATTTTAATCAAATTATTCCTTTTCCTTATTAAATATCATCATTTTAAGTTAAATCTAGACACACACACACGTGGTGTTTCACTATGATTCAAAGCAAAACAGAAATTTGGCGAGGACACTGGTTGGAATGTGTCTTCTGCATACAGTTAATTAAATTTTTGGCTCGGTCTAAGGTGTCTAAAATTATGTCAGATCCTTACACACGCTTCACTGTCAATCATAAAACACTGAAGAATCTTCAATATTCTGGGTGACACGTCCGACATAGACAAATTATTGTAATTCATTTCGTGTGCAAACGTACGCGTGAATTTGATCATATAACAAATAATATAATATTAACAACAAATGCAAGGAGATCTTATAAATTATAATTATCAAAATAGAGTGGTACGAATTACAAATCACAGTCTGTATATTGCAAATTACTGTAATTAAATAGTAAATAAAAGAATTTTGCTCGAAATACAATGATTTTGTCATTTATACGACTTTTGAAAAGTGTCAACGTTTGGTGAAATTTTGATTGAAACAAAAACAAAAAAAAAAAATACGAACTTAAAATAATTTCATCGATTACTTCGTTATTCCCATTTTAGAAGTGAAACGAATTTCTTTCTTGAATTTATAAAATTTTCATGCATTTTTTTGCGATGAGCAAATAAAACCTACGTTCTGTAAATTTCTCAAGTTCCTCGAGTAATCCTAAAATTCAATTCAATCCATAAATTACAACATTATCACTTTGAAATTGTGATAAGCAACATTTTCCCGTAAGGTCGCAGATTTATTTTCTATGTGTCCCTTAGTTAATAAATAAATAAAATTAAATGAAGTTAAATAAATGAATTAATTAATAAATATAGTTAAATATAATTTAAATATAGTTTAATAAATATAGTTAAATATAATTTAAATATAGTTTAATAAATATAGTTAAATATAATTTAAATATAGTTTAATAAATATAGTTAAATATAATTTAAATATAGTTTAATAAATATAGTTAAATATAATTTAAATATAGTTTAATAAATATAGTTAAATATAATTTAAATATAGTTTAATAAATATAGTTAAATAAAGTTCATAAAGTTCAAATATAGTTTAATAAATATATTCAAATATAGTTTAATAAATATAGTTAAATAAAGTTCATAAAGTTCAAATATAGTTTAATAAATATAGTTAAATAAAGTTCATAAAGTTCAAATATAGTTTAATAAATATAGTTAATAAATATATTCAAATATAGTTTAATAAATATAGTTAATAAATATATTCAAATATAGTTTAATAAATATAGTTAATAAATATATTCAAATATAGTTTAATAAATATAGTTAATAAATATATTCAAATATAGTTTAATAAATATAGTTAATAAATATATTCAAATATAGTTTAATAAATATAGTTAATAAATATATTCAAATATAGTTTAATAAATATAGTTAAATAAAGTTCATAAAGTTCAAATAGAGTTTAATAAATATAGTTAATAAATATATTCAAATATAGTTTAATAAATATAGTTTAATAAATAAAGTTCACAGTCTCATGATTTTTGAAATTTCTCGTTGCTCCTTTATAATTTCTCTATATACCATAAATACCATTTAGAACTTTATAAACCATTTTTACAGGAATAGGAACTTCATTTCTTTTACTTTATACCAAAATAAAATGTCGCCAAGCCTAATTAATACCTGTCTACAGCATTTTACACTGATTCTTAGGATTCTGGCATGTTGAACATATGCCAATTGAACGGCGCCAAGGCGGATTCTCATGTGCGTGTATACATAAATACTACTCGACCTCTTGCATAAGTGCATGACAAATATCGCTGTCGGGAAATTTTCATGGAATTTCCTTTCGTTTATTTTAAACGGAGCTTAATGACGAGTTAATGGAGAATGACTGAGAATCATCAATGACTTATTTGATCTATTAAATTACGTGTAATTACGAGCATGATTGCTCAGAAGAAATCAGAAATCCTCGTTTCATTGTACTACTCCGTTTCACATTAAATTTCTCGATCAAAAAAAATAAAATAAAATGAGATTTTAAATGATTTAAATGCTGTTATATTTCGAAGTAAAATAATAAATTTGTCATAAATGCTAAAATAGCGTGAATGGTTACGTTAAACATACAAGTGTTAAATATTTGAGATCATTGGTACAATGTTTAAAATACAATACTTCTGTCATCTCTATGAAATGTACATTAACAGCTCAACACAATGGCCCATAAAAGTATTCCAACGTTTATTATACTGTAAGAAAAGTTTCCGTATGTATTACGGGTGTCACATGAATCATTTTGAAATCTCATTAACACTGTAATGGGACACGATTGTCACACGATTTTTATATCGTTGTAAAATTCAAAATCGGTCTGAAAATGTATTAGAAGCTACAAGATATTTATTTGTTATATATTTATTATACTATTATATTGTAATTATGTTATATTTATTATACTATTATGTTATATATTTATTATACAATTATGTTATATATTTATTATACTATATATTATGTTATATATTTATTATGTTGTAATTATTTCTTATACTATTATGTTTTGTTATATTTATTATACTATTATGTACAGTATGATATTGTAATACGGAGTATATAAATATAGTTTAGGATAATATAATAGTGTATCATTATAATATATGTAGCACGTATTATATTATATAGTGTATAGTGTAATACGAATTACGCAGTATAGTGTATCTGTAGTATTATTCTTTAATACTATTTGTTATAATAATATTATATTATTTGTTATATTATTATAATTACATAAAAATATATATATATAAATTATACACAAATAATAATATATAATTATTATAGTTGTACAATTATATATGTAATTGTATATTTTATTTTTAGCCATTTATCTTTATTATTGCTTATTACAACTAAATAAACAGTTCATTATTATTCATTATGACATTAGTATCATAAACAACACTATACGTTACTCATAATATTACAATGATAAATAGATAATTCTACAATGCTATAAGGAACATTATAATAGTGTAATACTATAGTACGATATTATAATAATATGCTAATAAATATATTGATAGAAACGAGACAATACATTACACATAATATTACAATAATAAATAGATAATTCTATAATGCTATATGCAATACTATAACATATGCAACATTACCATAATAATATGTAATAATGTATTAATAAATTATACTATGCCATTATATACTAATATAAATATATAATATACTAAAATTATATTATAATATACTAATATAAATTATACTATAATTATACTATACTATAATATACTAATATAAATTATACTATAATTATACTATATTGTAATATACTATATGAATATATGATATACTATAATTATACTATATTGTAATATACTAATATGAATATATAATATAATTATACTACAATATACCAATATGAATATATAATATAATTATACTACAATATACCAATATAAATATATAATATAATTATACTATAATATACTAATATAAATATATAATATACTATAATAACTATACTATACTATAGTTATTATACTAGTTATATACTATACTGTACTGCATAATACACATACTATACTACATTATACATAATATACATAATATACACTATATCACATAATACATTACACTACATAATATACTATATTAACTACAAACTATACGAAACATGCTACAATATACTAAACACATAGGCATATATATATATATTTAGAACACTAGAAATATACATATATTTAGAACAATTTATGTATATATATTACAACACACGCGTTACATCAAATGATCTCTGCAAATACTTCAGTCTCTGACTTCAAACGCTATTTTACCCAACATTGGATCAAGTTCTGGCATACGATCTCTCAGCGCGTTTGTGTGTATGTGTGTGCGTGTGTGTGTGTATAAGTACGGATAAATAATTACGTCTGTATTTAACCGTCGAGTGCAGTTGGATTTTCGAAGCGAAACGCGTGGGCAGGGCTCTCAACCGCCTTCGTGACCAACGCTCACGCGTGCATACCACCACGGGCTATGGGCGTACGATATACTCTATCTTGTGTAAGAGATTTCACGGTGAGGTCGCGGTTACGACTTGCACGGCAATTTCCTCACACCGCACACGCTACGTGTGTGACGACAGCCCCCCTGACATTTTCAATTCCGTTTCGTTGCGTGCATCGGCGTTACATCTCACTCGCGCTTGGTGGACTTTCGTTTGTGTCAGATGACAAAACAGCGTTACCGATGTCACGCCTGCGAATTCTTTTCGCGCTTGCTGCGCTGTGTCCCGTTGAGCTTCTGATTTCTTTTCTTCTTTCAGTTTTCTTTCCAATTGTTATTATTGTTATTATTACTTAATTATTTTTATTGTTATTATCGTTATTATTAATATATTTTAGTTATTTTTATTATTACTAAATTATTGTTATTGCTATATTACTATTATTGTTGTTGTTATATTATTATTATTACTAAATTATTGTTATTGCTATATTATTATTATTACTATATTATTGTTATTGTTTATTATTACTACTATTACTATACTGTTGTTACTTAATTATTATTAATATTACTATATTATTGTTATTATTACTATATTATTACTACTGTTGTTGTTGTTAATTAATTACTATTATTATTACTATATTATTGTTATTGCTTATTATTACTACTATTACTATACTGTTGTTACTTAATTATTACTATATTATTGTTATTGTTATATTATTATTTCTATATTATTGTTATTGCTATATTACTATTATTGTTGTTGCTATATTATAATTATTTTCATTGTTATTATCGTTATTATTACTATATTTTAGTTATTTTTATTATTACTAAATTATTGTTATTGCTATATTACTATTATTGTTGTTGCTATATTATTATTATTACTATATTAGTTATTGTTACTGCTATATTATTATTATTACTATATTATTGTTATTGTTTATTATTACTACTATTACTATACTGTTGTTACTTAATTACTATTATTATTATTAATATATTATTGTTATTATTACTATATTATTATTGCTTATTATTACTACTATTACTATACTGTTGTTACTTAATTATTACTGTATTATTGTTATTGTTATATTATTATTACTATTATTGTTGTTGCTATATTATTATTATTATATTATTGTTATTGTTTATTATTACTACTATTACTATACTGTTGTTGTTACTATTATTATTATACTACATTATTATTATTATTTAATTAGTATTACTATTACTATTTTATTTGAAATGTATTTGCTCGACAAAGAGTGGGACAAAATAATAGTGAAGATAAAAAGAGAAAGGAAGACTGGAATCCTTGTCGAAGCAGCTTGTTGCTCGAGACCCTGGTTCGATGATTTAAGAATCAACTTCGGCCCCTCCTCGACCCCGATTTCCACGGAACCTCCAGGTTTCCAATCTTAACTTCAACTTCGGTAAAGAAGAAAAAAAGATATTCGACCTGCGGAGATTTTTCTCGAGTTCCTCCGATACAACCCAACAACCAGTTCGCTTCGATTTCGTGTTGACATTTCGAGATTGCATTCAATTTCCGAGCAACTGTCATTTTCTAACTATTATTGTATCAAATTGTGCAAAATTGTACAAATTCCAGCCACCTTCGCATTATTATAACCAACCAATTTGAAAAATTTGACTTAAATAATTTAAACAATAATATTTACATTATTATACAATATCACAAATATTACATTAACTATTAGAATAATATTAAATTGGATAATTCAAATTCTTTTAGTTAATTTCCTTCTGAAATAATATTCGAAACGATCAATGCAAATTTCGAGGTGTGAAATATTACTTCGAACGATAACTCCCAACACCCTGAACAACCATTATATTTCAATTAATAATTCACGCTCGCGCGTTTCAAATAAATAATATCGATATACTTGTGCTACATATCACCACTGTCGAATAAAATAAATTTTCAAGTATGAACTCGGTTCAATTACTTTTTATCTCAAATGTATATTTTATATGTTACTGTGTATAATATATTGTAATATACAATACAACACAGAATATATTCTTTATTATATATTGCTATATTATAATACATAATATAATATATTCTACATTATATATTTCTACATTACAATATACAATATAACGCAATATAATGTAGAATATAATATATTCTATATTATATATTACATTATTTCTATATTGTATATTACTATATTATAATATATAATATAATATAACCCAATATAATATAGAATATAATATATTCTATATTATATACTACTTTATTACATTATTTCTATATCATATATAAATTACTATTTCTAATTATTTTATTGAAATTATTATATTGAATTATATTGTATTATAATATAGAAATAATGTAATAACGTAATATATAATATAGAATATATTATATTCTATATTATATTGAATTATATTATATTATAATATAAAAATAATTAGAAATAATAATTTATATATAATATAGAATATGTTATATTCTGCATTATATTGGGTTATATTATATTATATATTATAATGTAGTAATATACAATATAGAAATAATGTAATATATAATATAGAATATATTATATTCTACATTATACTGAGTTATATTATATTATATATTGTAATGTAGTAATATATAATGTAGAATATATTCATAATATATAATATAATATAAGCCAATATAATATAGAACATAACATATTCTATACATTATTTTATTTCTATATTATATGTAAATTATTATTTCCAATTATTTCTATATTATAATATAATATAATTCAATATAATATAGAGTATAACATATTCTATATTATATATTACATTATTACATTATTTCTATATTATAATACAATATAATTCAATATAGGATATAATATATTCTACATTATATATTACTATAATATATTACCACATTATAATATATAACATAATATAATATATTGTAAATTATATATTACTTTTTATCTGAAATATATACTCAGCATTTTGGTTATGAACCAAAGCACGAGTAAACTTCTGTCGCAGCTAGAATTTGGTCGAGCGTGTTACGAGGTGAACACGCGAGATGACCCTGGTCCAGGGTCTTCCTCTCCAAGCGGAGGATCTCCCTTTTTCCTTCTACAACTGCCGCCGTGAAATTCGAAGCTGAAACGTCCTTGCTCGTGCCTCGTTCCAACCAGTCTCGCCTCAGTGTCCTCGATCGATCATGTTATCGGATTCTATTATCATCCGGCCGAGAGCCCAGAGAAAACTGGTGACGGTTATTGCGCTTGCGAAAACACCGGCAATTTGCATTTGAGATACTGTATCTATTACTTGTGGCAACCAGAACAAGTGGCATACAGTGATATACCAAGCGATTCTGGGTACAGTTGCTCGCGAAAGTATTCAAACAATTGCGGAAAGTCTTTGTGAAGCTGTTTCTATTTATGAAACATTTCGAGATTTCATTGACACTGTAAAGAAATATATGATCGTTACACTAATCGTACGGTATATCAATTGCAGCAATATAAATGATATGATGAAATCAGATTTCTAATTCTGGGTACAGTTGCTCACGAAACTATTCGAACAGTTACAGCAACTTTCTGTTATATGAAGAATATATTTATATCTATGCGTGCTGCATGAAACATTTTGAAATTTCATTGCAATAATAATAACGATAGATTGTAATAATGATAGTATTTGTTAACTGCATCAGCTGACTGTGTGATTAGTTGTTACTACTATAACGTTAACAATGACATCAGGTCATTGCAAAAACATTTTGCTAATAAAAATATTTATATATTAAACATTATAAAGAGATATGGTTATTATGATTTTATTAGTATTACAATTATTGAGATTTTTATGTGCTGTATGAAACATTTGAGAATTTTCTTAATATTATGAGAAAATATAAATATCATAATTATATTGGTCTAATTTGAAGGAAATCTAAAAGTAAATACGTATATGTAGAAATAGATACAAGATACTTGATATTAGTACACCACTGAAACGTTTTGCTATAATTACTGTATTGTTAGAATTTTATTATATTATAATACATGGAATTGTGCAATTTGTATTTACTACAATCGACTATATAAGCAAAGAACAATATAGTATACTATAGTATAATATTATACTATAACTGTACTATAGTATGTATTATATTGTATTATAATATACTATATTATTAGAATTTCATTATATTATAATATATAGAATTATGCAATTTATATTTACTACATTCGACTATATGACCTAGCAAAAAATATGGTATATTATAGTATGACATTAATATTATATTATATTAATACTGTACTATAGTATGTACCATATTATGCTATATTATTAGAATTTCATTATATTATAACACATATATGGAATTGTGCAATTTATATTTACTAATCGATTATATGATCTAGCAAAGAACAATATGGCACAGTATAACATTAATGTAATATTATATTAATATTGTACTGTAGTATGTACTATATTATAGTACATTATAGTACTAAAAGAACGATAATATTATATTGATATTTTGATAATATTAATATAATACAATATAATATTAATATATGGTATAATATAAATTTATACAAGTGACCTTAATAATTATTTAAAGATCATTAGAATCATTGTAAACAATTATCCTTTCCTTAATATAATACAATATAATATAATATAATATAATATAATATAGCACAGTATAGTACAATATAACATAATACAATATATTCTATGTAACATATTACAATACACATAATATTATGTTATAACATAATACAAAATATCATAACTAAACGAAATCACTCAGAATATTGACCTCAACGATACACTTCAAATCATTGAACTCTTTTTCCCACATGTATCATATGTCATACATAATTATATACATAATATTATATGTTATAACACAACGCAAAATATCACTCAGAACATTGACCTCAACGATACACTTCAAAATCATTGAAATCCTCTTCCCACTGATTATTATTCTCTGAACCTTTTATGTACACGTATTTACATCGTATATTCTATCTATACTAATATTTCACGTGTCTCAGACGAATATCGATCAAGTTCAAAATACATTAATTCCGTTTCACCGATACGGGAGTGGCATCTGTTGCGCCGCGATATATATTCAACTACGTGCATACATACATACATACATACATACATACATACATACATACATGTATCGTAAGCGTAAAGGACTGAGCCGTGTTAATCAAGTTTAACATGGTAGGCTGGACGCAGGCGTCTCGAGCGTCTCGCGCCGTGAGGTTCCTGGCGTCAGTCTGTCGACCCTCCCCGGGTCTCCGTCTGTTTGCTCTCCTACGATGACCGCTGACGAGGATGCCTCGTGAACCGCTCTCGCCTTTAATTCTCCTCTCCTTCTTCTCGCTCGCTGAGCAGGGGAAAGCGTTCCTCCGTAGTAAATTTAACCCCTTGCCGCGTTGTTACCAGTCTGTTGTTCTTTGGCCGCGTTGGCTTCTTGCTCCCGAGGCTTCGCTCGTTTTCCGGTTATATTCGAATCTTTGACGTTCTGAGGGTGTTAGGAACGTTTTACTTGCAATAAATAAACTCCGGCCAAATTAATTCTGGTAGCATTGAAAGTGTCTGTAGCTGTATTCAGTTTATTCTGTTTAGAATGTCAAAAATTTACGACAGACGCGAAATGTAACAAAGTGAATAATGCTCGTACGAATGTTGGTTTTTGGAAAACTGAACAGTTTCTTTTCTGGAAGAATTTTTGGAATTTTGATTAACTGAAAGTGAAAGATTTTTAGTTTAGATATACGAACATGTGTGGGGAATTTTTTTACATATACCATATTATATTACACTGATATTAATATAAATTATATTATACTAATATGAATTATAGTAATTAATCAATTACAAATATACATTGTTAATGTATAGATATATTATGGATATGTTGTATGTATTATAAAATATTTTGAATAAGTATGATTAATATGATACATAAATATGAATACATTATATTATGTACTACATGTATTATGAGACATTCTGAATAATTATAATTAATATGAATTATTGTTATGTGTAATATGAATATGAATTAATATGAACTACTGTTTTATGTGAATACATTACATGTATTATAAGACATTATTGAATAATTACGATTAATCTGATATATTAATATGAATTGCATATTATTATAAAGATGTTACATAAATATATTATATTATCATAAAACATTCTAAACTTTCATAGCACTATAATGAGAATTTTATTTAAGTTTGAAACAAATCTAAATATACATATACAAACTACAAGATATTTAGTACAAATGTATATTTAAGAAGGATCACAGAAGTGTTTAAAGCACTAAAATCATCATGTTAATAAGACTTAATATTCAATGAGATCACATAGGACTATCATGTATTATATGTGTAAGGTGGCAATTTTTAACATATAAATATCTTGTAAATTTAAAAATGTACATACATATATTTTCAGATTGGTTTTAAATTAGTGGCTATAATAGTTATAACAGTATGATAGTCTGAATTCATATATATAACATATATATTCATAATAAATAATAAATAATAAAGTATGTTAATATACACATTAATATAACTTAAGTACAGATGAAACATATTTCTTTCAATTGGAATTATTATATGATAAAACTTTTTTTTAATTAATTCCAATAATATATAGGCATACTCCTATAAATCTAGTCTAGTAATGAATTATTGATAATTTATTTAATTAATAAATCTACGAGAATCCTAATCAATTAAAAGAAGTAACTTTTTCTCTATCCCTTACAGTTTGTGAATCACGGTATAAAACAATGAAGCTGAGAAATTCTCAGAGGTCGATATTCTTTTAAAAATAAGCAAACAAAAAATAGAAAAATTCTCAGACATCAATATTCGTTTAAAATAAATTTCAACAAGAAAAGAACGCAATATATGCAATTAAAAGTTGATCTTAAATATATTATTTATTAATTATTAATTTCCCGCTTGGAGAACTTTCCCACTTTCTCTTTTTTCAGAATCAATCTAATCAAGTCTAACAAGTGCTAATTGCATACAATAGTCACTTTCTGAAATCTTTCAAATCAAAGTATCAGAAAGTAATAGAATTGCAGTGAAGAACAGTCTTTTTTGATATACGACATACAACGTGGAAATAATGTGAAAACAGATTTATGACTCGACAGCAAACGATTTTCCACAGAGGAAACTAATGAGATTACGTAGGAGACACACATATACATTATACATTTACACATACATTACACGGGGCTTTGACATTAGGATTTTGCAATCGAAAATAACATAGCTGTATATGATCACAGAAATTGAAGTCGCCAATTGTTTCCAACGAATCGTTATTAATTTGTCACACAGAGTACACCTACGAAGAAATAAAGTTTTTTTTTCATATCTTCAACAACAACGGAAATATTCAAAGTGGTTAATAGTTACGTGATTCACCCTGTATATAGCTGCTGGACCACTTGCAACTTTCAACATCAACCGTATATTTCACGTGTAATACGTAGACTGTAGATTTTTTATGTATTTATAGAAAATTTGCAGAAGTATAGAAAATATCCAAAAAAGATTAATTATAATTCTGTGTAGAAGAAACGATTTTCTACTTAGGTTAATTACGTTTGTGAAAATTTTAGTGCATGAAAAGTTAGTGTAATGTATGTTAAAATTACATATGTATTTTATATATAATAATATATAATATGATCTTATATATAATCGTTGATTGTTCTATGAATTTTTCCTTATTCTTTTGTTAAAAAATTTGACATCAATGAAGATACCGTTGTATCCTATCAATAATAATAGTTTATACTTATACTAAAAATATATAAATTAAAAAATAAATTAATATATAAATTAAAAATATATAAAATATATAAATGTAAAATATATAAAAAAATATATAAAATATATAAATATATAAATATAAAATATATAAAATATATAAATATATAAATATAAAATATATAAATATAAAATATATAAAAAATATATAAAAATATATAAAATACATAAATTATATAAATATAAATTATATTATTAAATTAAATATATAAATATAAATTATATTATTACAATTTTTTCATTAAATTAAATTATATTATTATAATATAATTATATATAAAATGATACATGAAAACGTTATAAATATTAATGTAATGTAATGTAAATTAATAAATATTATAATATAATATAATGATAACAATTAATGTAATAATTAATATTATTATAAAAGTATATAGTTATAAAATTTATATAGTTATAAAATATTTATATTTTTGTCATTATGCTCAATATTCAATTATATATAAAATATAACATATTATATCCAATATAACGTAAATGTTCAAAATGGATATAATGAAAACTTTCATACGAATCTAACACATAGCTGTTCATAGTTAATAATCACGTTAATAATAAATACAATTGTTGATAGAACTACAATTAACAAGTATTATTGTAGGAGAGATGATTAACGTTGTGAATATTCAACTGTCAGTCATTATAGCTGCACATCGCGGTCGAATATGAATGTTAATGCGATTCGAACAATCGATGGGCATGTTTTAGAGAGCATCGATCATGAACATAATATGAATATTAATACCAAATTCTATTCCCGTTTTATATCCTATATTTTATATTCTCTTACAATATCGTAAATAGCGCGGAATTCTACGATTTAATTTTTTAATTCTCAGACAGCGAATAATTTTACATTTATATATACGTACAACGATGACCCAATTTGACCCAACGGTATGTTTCCTTTTTATAGATAGATAGATTCCTTTTCATAAATTTACATCAGAATTGAATGTATTATTTCTCTAAATTATTCTAATTATTTTTGTAATTATTATATTTTTAGTTATATTCTAATATGTTATATTCTAATTATATTCTAATATATTCTAATATATTATATTCTAATTATATTCTAATATATTATATTCTAATTATATTCTAATATATTACATTCTAATTATATTCTAATATATTATATTTTAATTATATTCTAATTATATTCATATTATATTTTAATTATATTCTAATATATTATATTTTAATTATATTCTAATTATATTCATATTATATTTTAATTATATTCTAATTATATTCATATTATATTATAATTATACTCTAATATTTCTGTAGTTATTATAATTTAACATATACATATATTATTATAATATAGTACATATTATTGTAATAAATTAATTATTATTTTAATATAACAGAATGCAATTGAAATATACATTAGATTTTTCTTTTCTATAAATATATTATTTCTGTAAATTATTCCAGTTATTTTATTTTTGTAATTATTCTAATAAATTTATCCAATTATTTGTATGTATTAAAATATAACTATATATTATTAGAATGTAAATGTAAAATAATTATTCCAGTATAATTTATAAATATTATCATTATATTTGTAATACAAATTTATTTTATAATTGCACATGTTATGTTTCCCTTTTGTTAAATATTTATAGCTCTTAAAGTTATTTTAATATAATATAATATTATTATAAATGATACTTAAAGAGAAATATTATATTTACAAATATTATTACTGTTGTTGCTTTTATTATTTTTTATTACTGTAATAATAAATTCTTTTATTGAATGTTTTAGATTTTCATATCACTCTAATATAATAATCGTGTAATTAAAATGGGATGAATATTATTAACAAAGAATTTTAATTAACATATTATAAAACGAAATAAAATATTATATTTAATATTTAATATTATATTATATTATATTATACATAATATATGATAATATCATATGTTTTCGGTCATTTATATCTCTCTAATCACGTAGTTTCTCGAAAAACACTTTCTTCACACTTTCAGACTAACACTTCCAACGCGAACAGTAAACAAATTTCAGTTACTGATTTTTTTTTGTTTCATAAAAATTTCTACGACAACTGTTTTTAGTTCCCAAACTTTAAAACCGATCGCATCGATCGGTGTTCTGTGTTCTCCAACTCCTCGTGTCTTTAACGTCTTTAATTATAACTCGCTGTGTAATATATAGTAGAGAATACCGTGCGATGTCAGCACGCTCGTGCATGATTTACGACAGTGTGTGGTCACGGATCGATTAAATCAAAGAAACGTTTCCTCTGCGGAGGAACCTATGTACTCGGATTCAACAGGTGGATATAGCGTGAGCCATACTGTCTTATTACCGCTTCGCAGCAACAACCCATATTACCATTCTATTGGCAAAAGCAGGGAGTTTCGCGGGGCTGAAACAAGCCTAACTGACCTAACTCGGGGAGGCGTGCAAGCAACCTGTTGCAAATCCTCTGTTTGCTCGATAATGCCATAGCGTTTCTAACGACATACTTACGTTCGTGTCAAACGTTTATGTGAATGCTCGTTCATCCCCTCCTCCAACTCACTAGAGTTAGATGGTAGAAAATCCGGGAATTGAAGAAATTATGAAATTTCGCGCGTATGTAGATTAATTCGCGCGTAACGCAAACGTGTTGTAGTATTTTTTCGTACTGCAATCTTATGCCACAATTTTCGGTTCAAAAGGGGTGAAATCACCCCCTAAAAGAGACGAAAAATTTCGCTCGAGAACAGTGAGAAGTACTTTGAAACAAAATTGTACGGTTTTCTCACGTCTGCGAGAACTGTTTGAAACAATTTTTCGAAAGTTCGTAGTATTTTCATCGCCATCCCCAAAACTTGAACTTTTCGAAGCATTATATTATTAATATTTTGTTAATATTGCATTATATTATTAATATTTCGTTACTTTATCAACGTAATGCTATAATAATGTAATAAATAAAAATAAAAATAAACGCTACAATAAAATATACTACTACTAATATACTAATATACTAAATAAAAATAAACGCTAGAATAAAATATACTACTACTATACTATTATACCAAATAAAAATAAATGCTACAAGAAAATATACTACTACTATACCACTATACCAAATAAAATAAATGCTACAAGAAAATATATTACTACTATACCACTATACCAAATAGAAATAAATGCTAAAATAAAATATACTACTACTATACTACTATACTAAATAAAAATAAATGCTACAATAAAATATACTACTACTATACTAATATACTAAATAAAAATAAACGCTACAATAAAATGAACTACTATACTAATATACTAAATAAAAATAAATGCTACAATAAAATATACTACTACTATACTACTATACCGAATAAAAATAAACGCTACAAGAAAATATACTACTACTATACTACTATACTAAATAAAAATAAACGCTACAATAAAATAAACTAATATACTAATGTACTAAATAAAAATAAATGCTACAATAAAATATACTACTACTATACTACTATACCGAATAAAAATAAATGCTACAATAAAATATACTACTACTATACTATTATATCAAATAAAAATAAACGCTACAATAAAGTATACTACTACTATATTACTATACTAAATAAAAATAAACGCTACAATAAAATAAACTACTATACTAATATACCAAATAAAAATAAATGCTACAATAAAATATACTACTACTATATTACTATACCGAATAAAAATAAATGCTACAATAAAATATAGTATGGTATAATACCGGCAACAAAATATCCATTGATGATAATTAAAATAAATGAAATAAATTAATTTCAAATTCCAAATATTTTCAGTATTCTTCAAATAAAATTCTATCTTTGAATAATATTTTGAAGGCTTGTTGCGAGGAATAAAATAATTTATATATTATTATTTACTTATTTACAAAATATAATATATAATATAATATTAAATATAATATTAATATATATACAATATTATAATATCATATATATATTAATAATTTAATTTAATTTAAATTTAATTTAAATTATATTAATATATATATATATATATATATATATATATATATATATATATATATATATTAATATAAT